>NC_034190.2:58033584-58291084 GCF_002021735.2 Oncorhynchus kisutch | reverse complement strand
GGTCAAAACATATAGATTCAATGGTTGTAAAGATGGGGAGAGTTCTGTCCATAATAAAGTGATGCTCTGCTTTTTTGACACCACGGTCCACGAAGCAAGTCCTGCAGACTCTAGTTTGATCATATCTTGATAATTGTCCAGTCATATGGTCAAGTGCTGCAGCTGGTCCAGAACAGAGTGGCACATCTTGCTCTTCATTGTAATCAGAGGGCTAATATTAATACTATGCATGCCAGTCTCTCTTGGCTAAGAGTTGAGGGAAGACTGTTTCTTATAAAAACAACAAGTGACACAGTCAATGTGTTGGAATTTCCAAATTGTTTGGATATTCAACTTATACACAGCACTGACACACACACTTACCCCACCAGACATGCAAACATGAGTCTTTTCACAGTCCCCAGGTCCAGAACAAATTCAAGGAAACATTCAGTATTATAAAGAGCCATGAGTGCATGGGACTCCCTTCCATCTTATATAGTGCAAGCGAACAGCAAACCTGGTTTCAAAAAACAATAAAGCAACACCTCACGGCACAACACCTCTCCCCCATGTGACCTACTTGTTGTGTGTATGTACTGACATGTATGTGTAACTGATAGATGAGCGCACACACACACGTGCACACACACACACACACACACACACACACACTACATGTTCATGTATTTAAACTTATGTAAATTGTAAAGTCTTTTGTCTGTAATGTATTTTTTGTTGGACCCCAGTAGGACTAGCTCTCACCATTGACGTCAGCTAATGGGGATCCTAATAAATCAAATCAAACAACCTCAGACCACGTGTAGGGCATCGTTTGGGCGAGCGGTTTGCTGATGTTGTGAACCGAGTGCCCCATGGTGGTGGTGGCGTTATGGTATGGGTAGGCATAAGCTACGGACAATGAACACAATTGTATTTTATCGGTGGCAATTTGAAGATTGAGACCCTAAGGTGAGATCCTGAGGCCCATTCTCGTGCCATTCATCTGCTGCCATCACCTCATGTTTCAGCATGATCATTTAGATTTTTTTGATTTCATCTTTATTTAACCAGGTAGGCCAATTGAGAACAAGTTCTCATTTAAAACTGCGACCTGGCCAAGATAAAGCAAAGCAGTGCGACAAAAACAACAGAGTTACACATAAACAAACGTACAGTCAATAGCACAATAGAAAAATCTATGTACAGTGTGTGCAAATGTAGAAGAGTAGGGAGGTAAGGCAATAAATAGGCCATAGAGGAGAAATAATTACAATAGTGGAGTGATGGATGTGCAGAGGATGATGTGGAAATAGAGATACTGGGGTGCAAAAGAGCAAGAGGGTAAGTAATAGTATGGGGATGAGGTCGTTGGGTGGGCTATTTACAGATGGGTTGTGTACAGGTGCAGTGATCGGTAAGCTGCTCTGACAGCTGATGCTTAAAGTTAGAGAGGGAGATATAAGACTCCAGCTTCAGAGATGTTTGCAATTCGTTCCAGTCATTGACAGCAGAGAACTGGAAGGAAAGGCGACCAAAGGAAATGTTGGCTTTGGGGATGACCAGTGCAATATACCTGCTGGAGCGCATGCTACGGGTGGGTGTTGCTATGGTGACCAGTGAGCTGAGATAAGGCGGGGTTTTTGCACAGCACATGTCGCAAGGACCTGTACACAATTTCTGGAACCTGAAAATGTCCTAGTTCTTCCATGGCCTGCATACTCACCAGACATTGAGCATGTTTGGGATGCTCTGGATTGATGTGTACAACAGCATGTTCCAGTTCCCGCCAATATAAAGCAACTTCTCACAGCCGTTGAAGAGGAGTGGGACTACATTCCACAGGTCACAATCAAAAGACTGATCAACTCTATGCGGAGGTGATGTGTCACGCTGCATGAGGCAAACGGTGGTCAGACCAGATACTGACTGGTTTTCAGATTAACTTTTTTTTTAAGTTATCTGTGCCCAGCAGATGCATATATTTTTTTCCAGTCATGTGAAATCCATAGATTAGGAATTAATGAACTTATTTAAATTGACTGAAATTGTTGCATGTTGCGTTTATATTTTTGTTCAGTATAGTTTATGAATGCTTCATTTAGTAACTCAATTTAGCAGCATGTCCCAAATGTGCCTTAAATGGTTTGTGTGGTTTGTATATTACTGTTGGAAAAGCATTGTTTTCTCTAGACAAACTGTAACATGCTTGAAGTCAATGACAGGGTCCGCTGAATATCTCTACTCCATGTTAAATCATGTCACAAAATAATCATGGCAAATATGAAAAGTTAACAAGGTAACTATTATGCAACACCTTATTCTTCACTTTGCTCATTTGATTGCTGATACTGGATGAAAACGCTCTGCTGTGAAGACAGATTTTAGAAGTCCAGTGGCCTAATGATAAGAGCCTAGTGCTTAGATTCCTAGCCTCAATTGATTACTAAACCATCACTGCCGTGTATTTCATAATCAAGACATACACTATATTTTGTATGCTGTATGCTGTATGCTGTAGCGTTAAGATTGCTCTTCACTGGAATTAAGGGGCCTAGCCCGAACCATGAAAAACAGCCCCCCACTCATTCCCTCTTTCTTCCATGCCTTCGGTTTATGGTTAGACTGCTTCCGCTATAACTTAGGCTCTGTTCAGATTGCTTCTGCAGGTGCTCAGGATGGAGGGTAAACTTAAACCTGTTCCCCAATGAAGAGCAAGTCTACCTGTTTCTCCCACCCAGAACAGCAGTACAGCAGGAGCCTGAGTACTGTACTGGCTTAGCTTCAGAGAACATTAAAGGAAGTTTGGAGGCACATTAAAGGGACTGTTTGGTAATAATGATATCCTATTTTAAATTAAGCACATCCTTAATGTGTTTAGGATTATTAGTGTGTTGTGTTAGTTTATGATGAGAGCTTAGAAGTTGAAGGTAAATATTATGGCTTGTTTGGCTAGAGGATGTTTGGTTAGATTCTGTCTCATATACTCACACATGCGCATGCAGGTATGCACACGCGCACACATATTAAAGTCTTTGAACTCGCAGAACGTTCCTGGGTGTGTGGTTCCAAATGATCCCCAGTGCGTAACGCTATGTACTGCCAGCTAATTAAGGCTATTGTACGTGATGCACATGTATTTATATGCCTGTAAATCTGTGTGTCGTCTTTATCCTTCAGAATCCAATCTGAGATCAAATAATCCCAAAATATTATCCTGATTTATTTGAAGATGTCTTGCAGATTCTCTTCATAGATGATACAATGCAAGCATCACATTTTCAGAAAGCTGAGAACGGCTGTATTGCTGCTGTCATGTATGTGAATTAGAGATCTTCACTGGTCCAAAAAGTTGTTTATGACCAATAGCCGATGAGCGCCGATACGTTTTATCTATAATTTATCTTCATATGACAAGGATTGAAAAGGATTTGCCAGTAGATTGTGGACTTGATTCGTGATGATGACTGCTAGCTTGCTAGCTAAGATTTTGAAAGTATGATGTTGACAGTCCAAGGATGATGATGCAGTCCAATTAAAGCTACGGTAGATATTAGTGATTTGATGTAATTTTATCTGTGGCCAATGTCCTTGAGCCTATTTGGATGGGCACTTCTAATGTAACTCTATGGCAGCCCCCCAAGGGGCTTGACTTTTTGGGCTCCCCCAGTAGATTTTGCGGTGACATAGTGTCCCCATGAGTGACAGAACATTGAGCCAATCACGGCTCAACTAGAGAACCAACCACTATGATCAGTATTTTCCGCTGGCAGCCCCACCACCACAGAAAGCACTTTCCTTGGCTGAAGCTCCTGCATTTTAGAGCTGCGTTACTCAAGAAAGCAAAAAAGAGGCCATGTTTGTATGCGGCTTTATTAACTCAATTAATATTTTTTGGGGGGATTGTTTGCAAACTGGTATGTGACATGCAAAACAGGCAAAAAATAATAATATATATATATATATACTTTTTGTTTAGCTAAACAAGTGGGGCACAAAACAATTGGGGTCCAGATCGGGTCTTGGGTATTCAGGTACAGGTGGATCCGTGAAGATCTCTAATGTGAATCCATCTCAGTGACTGTGGATGAGTGTGGATCTCTTCTATTGATCCAGACAGGGGTTAATAGGTCCCTGGCCTGTACAGTAGTAGTGTCAGAAAGCCCATGGAAGGCCGTTATTGATGAAGTTGTGACCCTGCCACCCTGTCTGTCTGTCTATGGTCCCTGTGGACATATTCTTTGTATCTCAGATTGTTCTGGCAATTGTCACATATAAACTTTATTGGGAGGAAATATGCTTTACATGATTTTTACATTTATATCACAAACATTATTTTTTTTAAATCATGGTGAAAGTGGCCATTTTAAACCCTTTTTAGACCTTCTATCAGTGTTGATGAAGGGGAGGAGACAGGTTGAAAATCAGATTTTTAAGCCTTAAGACAATTGAGACATGGATTGTGTATGTGTGCCATTGAGAAGGTGAATGGGCAAGACAAAAGATTTCAGTACCTTTGAATGGGGTATGGTAGTAGGTGCCAGACGCACTGGTTTGTGTCAAGAACTCAAACGCTGCTGGGTTTTCCCACTCTCAACAGTTTCCCCGTGTGTATCAAGAATGGCCCACCACCCAAAGGACATTCAGCCAACCTGACACAACTGTTGGAAGCATCGGAGTCAATATGGGCCAGCATCCCTGTGGAACACTTTGTAGAGTCCATTCCCCGACGAATTAAGTCTGTTCTGAAGGCAAAAGTTGTGTGCAACTCAATAGTAGGAGGGTGTTCCTAATATTTGGTATACTCAGTGTGCCTCCTATAAGACCCTATGATCTGTGAACAGTACTTGATACATCTTGGTGCCATTATGCTCCTTATAGTGAGCTCTAAAATATAGTGTATGTCTTGATTATGAAATACACGGCAGTGATGGTTTAGTAATCAATTGAGGCTAGGAATCTAAGCACTAGGCTCTTATCATTAGGCCACTGGACTCACAGCAGAGCGTTTTCATCCAGTATCAGCAATCAAATGAGCAAAGTGAAGAATAAGGTGTTGCATAATTGCTATTGTTATGAGTGTTACCTTGTTAACTTTTCATATTTGCCATGATTATTTTGTGACATGATTTAACATGGAGTAGAGATATTCAGCGGACCCTGTCATTGACTTCAAGCATGTTACAGTTTGTCTAGAGAAAACGATGCTTTTCCAAAAGTAATATACAAACCACACAAACCATTTAAGGCACATTTGGGACATGCTGCTAAATTGAGTTACTAAATGAAGCATTCATAAACTATACTGAACAAAAATATAAACGCAACATGCAACAATTTCAAAGTTATAAATTACATTTCAAAGTTATAAAATAAATTCATTCGGCCCTTATCTATGGATTTCACGACTGGAAAATAATATGTGCATCTGCTGGTCACAGATAACTTTTTTTTAAAGCTAGAGGCGTGAATCTGAAAACCAGTCAGTATCTGGTCTGACCAACCGTTTGAGTTGATCAGTCTTTTGATTGTGGCCTGTAGAATGTTGTCCCACTCCTCTTCAACGGCTGTGAGAAGTTGCTTTATATTGGCAGGAACTGGAACATGCTGTTGTACACGTCAATCCAGAGCATCCCAAACATGCTCAATGTCTGGTGAGTATGCAGGCCGTGGAAGAACTGGGACATTTTCAGCTTCCAGAAATGTTGTACAGGTCCTTGCGTCATGGGCTGTGCAAAAGCCCCGCCTTATCTCAGCTCACTAGTCACCATAGCAACACCCACCCGTAGCATGCGCTCCAGCAGGTATATTGCACTGGTCATCCCCAAAGCCAAAATGTCCTTTGGCCGCCTTTCCTTCCAGTTCTCTGCTGCCAATAACTGGAACGAATTGCAAAAATCTCTGAAGCTGGAGTCTCATATCTCCCTCTCTAACTTTAAGCATCAGCTGTCAGAGCAGCTTACCGATCACTGCACCTGTACACAGCCTATCTGTAAATAGCCCACCCAACTACCCCATATTATTACTTACCCTCTTGCTCTTTTGCACCTCAGTGTGGAAGAACTTGACTGGCCTGCACAGAGCCCTGACCTCAACCCCATTGGAAACCTTTGTGATGAATCGGAACGCAGACTGTGAGCCAGGCCTAATAGCCCAACATCAGTGCCCGACCTCACTAATGCTGTTGTGGCTGAATGGAAGCAAGTCCCCGCAACAATGATACAACATCTAGTGAAAAGCCTTCCCAGAGAGTGGAGGCTGTTACAGCAGCAAATGGGGGACCAACTCCATATTAATGCCCATGATTTTGGAATGAGATGTTCGACAAGCAGGTGTCCACATACTTTTGGTAATGTAGAGTAATTCTGTCACAGTGCTTCAGAAACAGAAATGAAAGGGAATATGTTTAGAGAAGAGACAGGGCTGAGCCAAGGGCGGTGGGGGATCGATGGCGACAGGACACAAAGGGTTCTGTGGGCAGGGCCCTCTGTGTAAAATTGTTTGGTGGGAGCTGGCGTGAAAGCACTGGGCTGTCTGCTCACTAATGACATGTCACTGTGAGGATCTATGGAGGGAGAAGGAGGGGACGAGGAGAAGGGAGAAAGATAGAAATAAGGAGGTAGGGAGAGGGCAGAGAGAAAAGAGGACAACAAAGAGAGAGAGAGAGATAATTGAGAGAACATTGAGAAAGAGAGCAACAGATAGAATGACAGAACAAGAGAGAGATGGGCCAGATGACTCAGGAGTGCTGTCTAATTCACCTCATTAATGAGAATGTTCCCGTCATTCTGCCAATTTGTCTGCCCCTGCTTCAACAGCTTCAACAGCATAACGACAGCCGTCTCACATTTCCTCTTCCTGCTCACAGCACCACTCCAGACTCTAACAGCCATGGAGGCCGTCACTGCTCTCATCTCCTTTCTCCCAGTCTAACAGAGCATCCTCTCACCTCAGAGAAACGAGGCAGACAGAGAAAGAGCAGCCACAGGCAATTTCCTGAGACACACACAGAATAAAAACTACAATACACACCAAACCCAATAGAGCAGATTTCATAAGAGAGCAACAATTCTCCAATTCTCCTAGATAAGCTGAGAGGGCTGTGTGAGAGAGAGAGAAAGAAAGATCATCCCGACTATCCCAACAAGTGAGCGACACATTCTCTCCCCTCTCTGAAATTAATCAGCTTATAGTTTGGGGTGTCTGGGTGTCATCCTTGACTTCAGGAGGAGAAAAGCAAGGGGTGTTGACAGCTTGTGGGTGGCTCCCGTCACTGCCATCCCCCTGCCTCTCTCTGTAGAATTACAGAATGCAACTTTCCCTGCCACTCCAGTTGTTTACTTTTCTCATTCCCTCTCCTGACATGGAGATTGCCACCGAGGCACCTTCTGCTCCTGAGGTTTCCGGGGTTGGTTTCCTTCATTTGCAATGCAGATGAGTCTGAGGAGGAGATGAGCACATCTGACACCTATATAGCTAGATCTGAGGCTAACACTAAAGTCTCCTGTGATGCACCACTCAATGTGTGCTCTGGGTGGAGTTTGAATGGGTGGAGAATAGCTATGAAGCTAAAAAGCTCTGATCTAAATGTGAACACTGAAAGATTAGCCCATCAACATCTACAGATGAAGGGTGTGGGAGTGATTTAATGTCATTTCCACTGCTTTTTAACACTAAAGCCAAGAGATTTTCAGCAAGAGATTAAACTTCATACTTGAGATAAGAGTAGGTAACCCAGACTCAGGATGATAAAGTTAACAGACCAGTCTCCTGCTACCTCTGAGACTCGGTCCCTGATTAAAGCATGTGTGCAGTTTATCAAACAGTCTGGATCAGAGCAGAGGATGTCTACCGCAGCTACTCAGAGTCAGGATCAAAAGAGAGCAGGGAGTTGAAGGGCTGGGCTCTTTCTGGCTGACTGCCATCAACTTGCTCATGTCCACCAAGGACAAGGTCTCTGAAGTACTGGTCAGTAACGACTAGTCACTGGAGCACTAATAATCTCTACAGCACTAGGAGGTGCTAGATTAGATTATTGGTCTAAGGCAGGCCTGGGCAATTTTATTCCATGGAGGACCACATTTGAATATATTTTTGCCACCGCGGGCCATGATCATATTGCAGGATTACACATAATGTATGACTGTTAGATTACTTGTTGGTTATTACTGCATTGTCGGAACTAGAAGCACAAGCATTTCGCTACACTCGCATTAACATCTGCTAACCATGTGTATGTGACAAATACAATTTGATTTGATTTGGAAGGTGGGTGAGATTGTTGCCTTTTACTTGGAGGGCCAGGAGGAGTAATTTTCCCTTGAAGGCTTTGACAAGGCTGAACATCTCATGTGCAAAAAAGGTCCTTCCCTTGTACTTTGCAATTCAGTTCATTCATGAGGGCCATGATGTCCACGGTGTAGGCAAAATCCGCCAACCATCCTTTATCTTGCAGTTGAGGGAAATCCACATATTTTCCTTTCATTTGCAAAAACTCAGCAATCTTCAACATAAGGTCCCACACCTTTTTAAGCACCTTCCCCAAACTTAGCCATCTCACGTTTGTGTGGTAGGGGAGATCTGCACGACCTGACTCTGTCTCTTCCAACAGTGAGATAAACTACCTGTGGTTTAAAGATTTTGCTCTTATGAGGTTTACCACTTTAGTGACTGTATCCACAACATGGCTCATTTTCAGAGAACATTTACAGAGCACCTCCTGGTGAATAAGCAATGAAGGAAAATAATTTTCTGATCTGGGTTCAGCTCAGCTACTTGATCTTGTATCCTTTTCTAAAGGCCAACGTTTTTTCCTGTCAAGTTTGGGCACCCATCAGCGGTCACACTGAATAACTTTTCAAAACTCAGTCCCAGCTTTGCCACACACTTATTAACCTCCTCCAATAAATATTTCCCTGTGGTTGTGCTCTTCATTGACTGCACTGAAGCAAGCTCCTCTGTAATTTCAAAGTCTGAGGTTATGCGTCGTAAGAATATCAACAACTGCGCCATGTCACGTGCATCTCTGCTCTCATCCAGGGACAAGGAGAAATAGGTGAAGTCCTTTAATTGTCTTTCAACCGTATTCTCTGCAATGTTCTCAACATCTGTTTCTCTTGACAAGGAAACATTTTCAAACAGCTCTTTCTTTTCGGGGCAAAGTGTTGCTGCAGAGTCAATTAAACATTCTTTAATGAATTCGCCCTCAGCAAATTACTTGCTTTTTTTTTTTTGCTAAGCAATTTTGTGGGACAGTACATAGCTAGCTCTCGCAATTCCGTTGTTTGCTGAATGCAGTTTTGTGAAAAGTCCTTGCTGCTTTTGCAACTGAGAAACTCTTTCGATGCTCTTGCCCTCTGCCCAGAAGACATATTCCTATATTTCTCTGCATCCTTCATCTGGAAGTGTTGGGACAAGTTGTAGTCTTTCAAGACAGCGATGCTCTCTTTGCACACTAAGCACAGAGCTTTCCCTGATACCTCAATAAAGAAATATTTCGATGTCCACTCTTGCTGGAACACCCAAAATTCATTGTCTACTTTCCTTACCTTTGAAAAACAATTTTTTGCGCAAAAAGGGGGAGGCTTGCAAACCGAAGAACACCATCCCAACCGTGAAGCACGGGAGTGGCAGCATCATGTTATGGGAGTGCTATGCTGTAGGAAGGACTGGCACACTTCACAAAATAGATGGCATCATGAGGGAGGAAAATTATGTGGATATATTGAAGCAACATCTCAAGACATCAGTCAGGAAGTTAAAGCTTGGTCACAAATGGGTCTTCCAAATGGACAATGACCCCAAGCATACTTCCAAAGTTGTGGCAAAATGGCTTAAGGACAACAATGTCAAGGTATTGGAGTGGCCATCACAAAGCCCTGACCTCAGTCCTATAGAACAATTGTGGGCAGAACTGAAAAAGTGTGTGCGAGCAAGGAGGCCTACAAACCTGACTTAGTTACACCAGTTCTGCCAGGAGGAATCGGCCAAAATTTACCCAACGTATTGTGGGAAGCTTGTGGAAGGCTACCTGAAACGTTTTACCCAAGTTAAACAATTGAAAGGCAATACTATCATATACCAATTGAGTGAATGTAACCTTCTGATCCACTGGGAATGTGATGAAAGAAATAAAAGCTTAAATAAATCATTCTCTCTACACTTATTCTGACATTTCACATTCTTAAAATAAAGTGGTGATCCTAACTGACCAAAGACAGGGAATTTTTACTAGGATTAAATGTCAGGATTTGTGAAAAACTGAGTTTAAATGTATTTGGCTAAGGTGTATGCAAACTTCCGACTTCAACTGTAAATCATTACACAAAGGTGAGTATTCTTTGGGCTTTTAATTTGAATAACAAATACATTTGAGTAAACTTTACTATTGCAAATTCTTTATGTGATCTGAGCATGATGCCGCGGGCCGTATTGAATCAGGTCGCGGGTGTCATATGACCACCGGGCTGGCCTTTGACTAGGCCTGGTCTAAGGGGTAGAAGAAAAAAATTATTATGTTTATTTTTGTGGAAGCAGCATCACTCTTTAATTGTCCAAATAGAATGTCCCCTCTGTGACAATAAAGTGCCCTAGCTCAATGAATTGGCAGCAACACAAAGAACTTCGGCCATGCCATTACACACTAACCACTCCATTTTAGCGGTGGTCTAAAAAAAATAAAGGGAACAAATCAAGTCTGTCTTCACAACAAATGAAGACTTTTACTGTGGAGAGAACATGCTGCTCAGAACTACTTCACAAAGACAGGAAGATGGTTCAACATATATATATCCATGAGGGACGACACTTTCTTTCTTTCATCTTTCACCACTATTACATTATTCATTTGATGAGCTTCTCTTGGGCAAAACCACTCTCTGTAGATTTCACATAGTCTTGTATTTATTCCATTTACCAAACCTTGTCTTCTCAGTGGCCGACTTGTGAGGCAATCTGGCTGCAAGTAACCTTATGTGGTTTAATAAAAAAAATATATTCTATGTTTTTAACCTTTATTTAACTAGGCAAGTCCGTTAAGAACCAATTCTTATTTACAATGACGGCCTACTGGGGAACAGTGGGGGCAGAACAACAGATTTTTACCTTGTCAGCTCCGGGATTCGATCCAGCAACCTTTCAGTTACTGGCCCAACGCTCTAACCACGAGGCTACCTGCCGACCCAAGAGTAATAGCCAGCTCGGCACTCCCTCTTGTCAGTTCCAACATATACATTCTGACATACAGGCTGAATATAACTGGCACTGCCAGTAAATGTATACACTTCGTGATACTTCTGAGATGTCTTCCATGCCTTACTCATTTGCCCCCCCACCCCACTAACCTTCCATTAGCAACCGCTTTGCATAGAAACAGACATCGCCATAGTAACTAAAGGAAAAGGAAAAGCTGCCTGTTTTGATAAGTGGGTAACTATTAGTGATGGTAGCAAATTATAGTGAGTCAACATGTTTTCAGAACCTTCATGTCCCTGACTGATCAAAACTCGGTTTCTCGTGCTCTCTCGTCTCTCTGCAGCAGACATATAGTGAGCAATATGTTTGGGACATTAAATCGCTATCAAATCGCAGTATCGAATCGCAATAGATATAGAATAGTGAGAATCACAATACATATCGTATCGACAATTAAGTATTGTAAAAATATCGTATAGTGAGGTCACTGGCAATTCCAAGCCCTAGTCACTATGTGATTACAAAGTTTAAAAAAACCAGAAACAAGGTTTTGCTCTATGGTATCGTATTGTACGGCTCTAGGATCTGTATACAGTCTGTGACGTCAGGGAGGTCATTAGTTGGAGAAGGTGAAGGACAGATGGCAGGACAGAGGTGACAGAGGGATGGATTCATCTTCGTTTCTCCTTCAGCCTCTCATCACTTAATGGTAGATTTCAGATCGAGTGGTTTGCCAGTGAAGGCATTAGCTGAATTGCTAATGAAACTTCCCCATGTAGGGCCCACCGCAATCCTCCCTCTGCTTCCGAACACCCTTCAGCCAAGTGAAATAAATGAGAGAAACACAGCTCGGAGGAGTAGAGGATAGAGGGAGAGAGACACAGAGGGAGAACATGAGAGGGGGTTGAAATGGGTGAGTGAAAATAGATTTTGGAAAGTTTTTTTCTGCAGAAGCATGAGGCAGACATAACTAATGAGAAACTACTGTAGCTTTGAAATAACATTTCAAATGTGTTCTGCAATCTTCATGTGCTCAGGAAACAGACACCAACAGGACACTGGACTGCATGCTGGATTGAACTTCCTTTCAGTGTAATTCTGTTGAAATTACAAGCACTATGAACATTTGTGTGTTTTGGGGGGACTTGCTGCTTAGAGAAAGGGATTGAGGAGTGGGGCAGGAGGGTTTGTGACAGGGGCAGGGGGCTGGTCAGAGTGAGACAGATTAAATCAGCAGATGATCTCAATAAGCTGTCTTAATGAGACATTCATCCATATTCATATCCTTGTTGCTAATTCTCAACTCCAGGGGGTATTTGCTTCTTATCATTTTGTGTGTGTGTGTGTGTGTGTGTGTGTGTGTGTGTGTGTGTGTGTGTGTGTGTGTGTGTGTGTGTGTGTGTGTGTGTGTGTGTGTGTGTGTGTGTGTGTGTGTGTGTGTGTGTGTGTGTGTGTGTGTGTGTGTGTGTGTGTGTGTGTGTGTGTGTGTGTGTGTGTGTGTGTGTGTGTGTGTGTGTGTCTGTGTGTGTGTCTGTGTGTGTGTGTGTGTGAGAGACTGTGAGCCGCTATGTTGGTTGAAAGGAATACTGGATGGTGATATTGGCTATGCTCTGTGCATCCACATCATAAAGCCCTGTAGCTTTATCTATTCAAGCAGAGAGGAGGAAGAGGAGAGAGAGTGCGAGAACATGCACGTCTGAAAGGAATACCTCACGGGGGACATAGGAAACATCCAACTTTCTTGGACCAGAGCTCCTTCCTGTAGCTGGCCATCAATCTATTATGTAACTTATAAAGCAGGCATGGATTCTACTTGAAAGCAGTGATCCTCATTCCTACTCCTGGAAAGCAGTGATCCTCATTCCTACTCCTGGAAAGCAGTGATCCTCATTCCTACTCCTGGAAAGCAGTGATCCTCATTCCTACTCCTGGAAAGCAGTGATCCTCATTCCTACTCCTGGAAAGCAGTGATCCTCATTCCTACTCCTGGAAAGCAGTGATCCTCATTCCTACTCCTGGAAAGCAGTGATCCTCATTCCTACTCCTGAAAAGCTTTAATACTGCGTGTTTTGTCCCAGCTCAGCAGTGAAACACCTGATTCAAGTCTTACCTGCTAATATCAGCCTATTAGTAATCATTGCATACAGAAAACACTAATAGACAGGAGAATCAGCCTCTGTGAGAGAAGTCGGCCCCTCAGATTTATTTGTGGCTCCCATCCCCATCAATGTTGCCCATAACTGAACTAGACATTAGGCAGTGGCAGATGAGGACCAACCTGTCTGACTTGACCTTGTTCTGTAACCAGAATATCTAGTGGCATGAAAACAAGAGACAGATCGATCTCTATCTCCTATTCCAAAGCACCAAGGTCAATAGGTTCATCTTCTGCACTACTGATTGATACACAGTTCACTGTATGTAAGCCTACTTTTAATGTAAGGTGTCCTTGAGTGTTCTGAAAGTCGTCTGCCTTGCAAAATGCATTTTGTTTTATGATTATTACTGTTACTATATGTCCTGTCAGATAAAGTAAGCACCCAGTTTTCATAATAGTTCTACTATGGTTGTTGCAAAAGTGTCTGATCTCAAGATCTCATAATATGTTAAACAGTTAACCCTCGAGGACAGGTTTTACTACAGATGCTTCCCATTTACTTTAGGGGATTTTCAGGCTCAGTAGTCTGCAGTTGATTGGTTTACATTACAGATAATTGGTAATTCTATAGCGGGCCTCAACTCATAGGCCTAGAGACTGCATGTTGCACACTAGGCAAATCACATTTCAGGCAACTCATATTAAAATCAGCACAACTCTTCATCCCAACACAACAGTTTTATTCTCAATACTAAGATACCTGCTACTTCCTATTCTACAGCATATGCTCCCGGCCCCCAGACAAGGCGGTTTCTCTCTGCATTGACGTTTTGGTTAGGCTATCTTCTTACTGTTTTCTTATGGTTTCCTTCAAATGGCGCATTCACAACTCCTATCACTTTAATTCCTTCACGTGATCTAGGTTTTTTCTGATCTGGTCTTTTCACCCCAATCAATCACAACAGCTTCACTCTTAAGCATTCTAAATCGGGTTCCTGGTGTACTATCATAACAGCTCGAACTACCACTCAATCCTTTCTCATGCTTTAGGCTAATATATCTTCACGCTCGACCCTGTTCTGCTCATCATTCTTCAACCCTCATCTCATCTTCAATCCTCATCTGTTTCACCCTCAAGTAACACAAAGGTGTTTTCTTTCACCTCAACGCCTTCTGTAATATGTCCCTATTGCTTTGTATTACTGCATGCATGACTGGGTTTGAAGCAAAGCAAACGTCCCATTATATCATACAAATTGCATTACAGCATGCATGGTTGTGTTCTACGTATAAGCATACATAACATTTTGTCTAAACACATCAGCAAATGTTTGATTCTGGTGCCAGCGTGCCATGCTTTATTTACAAAGTTCACATAATACTTATCCAATTACACTCATGCATATAGCGGTGGCAATCACTCATCATTACACCTTCTCAAATTGTAACAACGCAAGGGACTCAGCAGATCAACATTGGGCCGGGACTCTTGGCAGGTGCCCATATCTTCCCGCAATTTGCTATGCACTATTGGGGTCAACACTAAGCTAGCATTTGATGTTAATTATATAGGTACAGTACCAGTCAAAAGTTTGGACACACCTACTCATTCAAGGGTTTTTCTTTATTTTGACTATTTTCAACATTGTAGAATACTAGTGAAGACATCAAAACTATGAAATAACACATGCGGAATCATATAGTAACCAAAAAAGTGTTTAACAAATCAAAATAGCCACCCTTTGCCTTGATGACAGCTTTGCACACTCTTGGCATTCTCTCAACCAGCTTCATGAGGAATGCTTTTCCAACAGTCTTGAAGGAGTTCCCACATATGTTGAGCACTTGTTGGCTGCTTTTCTTTCACTCTGTGGTCCAACTCATCCCAAACCATCTCAACTGGGTTGATGTCGGGTGATTGTGGAGGCCAGGTCATCTGATAGAGCATTCCATCACTCTCCATCTTGCTAAAATAGCCCTTACACAGCCTGTGTTTTGGGTCAATGTTCTGTTGAAAAACAAATTATAGTCCCGCTATGTGCAACCAGATGGGATGGCGTATCGCTGCAGAGTACTGTGGTCCCCATGCTGGTTTAGTGAGCCTTGAATTTTAAATAAATCACAGACACCAGCAAAGCACCCCCACACCATCACACCTCCATGGTTCACGGTGGGAACCACACATGCGGAGATCATCCGTTCACCTACTCTGCTTGTCACAAAGACACGGTGGTTGGAATCAAAAATATCAAATTTGGACTCATCAGACCAGACAAGGACAGATTTCCACCAGTCTAACATCCATTGCTCGTGTTTCTTGGCCCAAGCAAGTCTCTTCTTCTTATTGGTGTCCTTTAGCAGTGGTTTCTTTGCAGAAATTTGACCATTAAGACAGTTGATGTTGAGATGTGTTTGTTACTTGAACTCTGTGAAGCATTTATTTGGTCTGCAATCTGATGACTCTAATGAATTTATCCTCTGCAGCAAAGGTAACTCTGGGTTTTCCATTCCTGTGGCGGTCATCATGAGAGCCAGTTTCATCATAGCACGTGACGGTTTTAGCGACTGCACTTGAAGAACATTTCAAAGTTCTTGACATTTTCCCGGATTGACTAACATTCATGTCAAACCTCTTAAGGATCGGACCCTTTGTCTCAATTTTCACATAAAATGACATACCCAAATCTAACTGCCTGTAGCTCATGACCTGAAGCAAGGATATGCATATTCTTGATACCATTTGAAAGAAAACACTTTGAAGTTTGTGGAAATGTTAAATTAATGTAGGAGAATATAACACATTAGATCTGGTAAAAGATAATACAAAGAAAAAACATGTGTTTTTATTTTTTGTACCATCATCTTTGAAATGCAAGAGAAAGGCCATAATGTATTATTCCAGCCCAGGTGCAATTTAGATTTGGCCACTACATGGCAGCAGTGTATGTGCAAAGTTTTAGACTGATCCAATGAACCATTGCATATCTGTTCAAAATGTTGTATCAAGACTGCCCAAATGTGCCTAATTGGTTTATTAATACATTTTCAAGTTCATAATTGTGCACTCTCCTCAAACAATAGCATGGTATTCTTTCACTGTAATAGCTACTGTAAATTGGACAATGCAGTTAGATAAAAAATAATTTAAGCTTTCTTCCCAATATAGAAAATAGTAAAAATAAAGAAAAATTCTGCAATGAGTAAGTGTGTTCAAACTTTTGACTGGTACTGTATGTTGCATTATGACATGCGTGGTTGGGTAGATGTACAGTGGGGCAAAAAAGTATTTAGTCAGCCACCAATTGTGCAAGTTCTCCCACTTAAAAAGATGAGAGGCCTGTAATTGTCATCATAGGTACACTTCAACTATGACAGACAAAATGAGGAAAAAAATCCAGAAAATCACATTGGAGGATGAATTTTATGAATTTATTTGCAAATGATGGTGGAAAATAAATATTTGGTCACCTACAAACAAGCAAGATTTCTGCTTCGATGCCAGCTGTCCAGCAAAGGGCTATGTGTCATCAGCACTTGGTTCCGAGGAGCATTCCACGGAGACGAGGCCATATCCCAAACTATTTCATAAAATTCCATATTGCATTCTGCCTCTGTTCGTTCAGTTAAGCCTGTACTCGATTGAAGTGTGACTGGAGGGAATAGGTCGTGCAGGATGAAGCTACAATCCTAAAGATGAAACTGCCTATGAGAATGTAATGTTCTATTAGCAAGTCAGCATTATCCTATTAGGCTATGATTTCAGTTAATGGTAATATATATCCCTAGAGAAAGGAATAGTGGGTTGTTTTAAGTCACTGTGAATATGAAGGTGTGCTGAGAGGTTCAACAAAGTGACGAATAGGGAGGTAATTATACAGTGTGTTCTGGATCTGTCAGCTTGACACTCCTTCCCACCCTGGACAATAGGGTCTCTCTGTCTCCGGCAAAGGCCACCTGTCGGACTCTTGCTGTGTACTCTACAGTACAGAAACACAGCATAGTCTTCCCAAAACCCTCCCCTCTCCCCTCTGGGTGAAGGAAACGTCCTTGTCCGGAAAGTGAAGTGAGCCTGAGAAACTGCTCTACACAGCCTGCTGTCTGCTGCCAGGCTTAAGACACTAAGCTAGCAAACTTTCTCTTTGTGGTGGGTTCATTTAATTGTCTCCCTCCATGACATCACATCAGCCACAGCAAAGCCCTGGGTTTTCTAATATACTATGAGTGGCTTTACTGTGTGTGAGAGTTTGTCAGGATGGGGCAGCCAGCCCCTAAAGAAAAGAGAAAGGAAGAGACTCCATGTTCCATTAAATTTGACCTAATCTATATACAGCACTATCTATTTGCCAAAGTAATGACATTCTACAAGTTTTTAGTCACAGTGGATCAGCTTTCAAACGCAGTGCAGTAGCATTCAGAATCTGTGCAACAAACAATTACATCTCATGGGAATGGTGTACTTTGTTTTTTTCCCAGAATAGCAGTACAAATAGCTTCAGCAGCATAAATTGAATGTTTTCCTGTGAAGGTACAGTGTACAGACAGACTATCAGACATGGGAGGCGGGTGGGCGGTGGGACAGAGTATAGGCAGGAGGGCTTCACACACAACACACACTACTGGGCACAGGGATAATGAGCTCCGATGTGACTCGTGAAAGAACCTAAACCGACTCCATTACTGCTGCAGGCAGATGCGCATTTCTGAAAGCCCGAAAAACACCCCCGTTTGTACACCGCGTTAGTGAGTGTGTGTCTGTGTGTTGCTCTCCTATTCAGCGCAGGTTCCTCTGATCCCCATGGTCAAACAAAACACTGACGCACACTGGGGTCACACTTGCAAAATAAAATCAAACGGCCATTACACAATAACACTGAGAGAAGGAGACTAATGGCTTGGAGGCCTCAGCGGGTTTCATTTAACTGTGTGTGTGTGTGTGTTCCTACATTATCTGGACCCCAAAGTACTAACATTTCACCTGAATATCATGAAAAGGGTAGTCTGGACCTTCATCATGTCCTCAATTTGTTCAAATGTTTAAGGCATAGATTTAGAGTTTTGGAGTTAATGTTAGGTTTAGGGTTACGTTTAAAGTTAGGTTTAGGGTTTTGGGGGTTAAGTTTAGGTTAAGGTTGGGGTAAGGGTTCAGGAAAATAGGATCTTTAATGGTCAAACATTTTTACACCACAAAAAGTCCTGAAATTTCACAAAAACAAAGTATGTGTTTATGTGTGTGTATATATGACTATGTGCATGCATATTAAGCATGCCTTAAAAGTCCTGCTGTGCTTATTAAAAACGTAAGTATGAAACAGTGTTTTCAGGCTGAAAGATATAAAGACGTTAATTCATTACAATCTCTTTTGTATTGTTGAGTGTCCCAGGGGACAGTGCCATAGTGGGTTCATGTCCTGTTGGGTTTGCTATTTGATTGAGACAGGAGGGTAGCTAATAGCGCTGTAATCTCTGTCTATTTCTTCTTACAAGAGAAATTCTACAATTTCCTGCCTCACTTCTTTGTGTTTGGATGTTGTTGTTGTTCACATAATAGTGACACTGCAGCTGCAGAACATAGATACAAACAAGTCATGAAAACGTTTGATGTGTTCAGATCAACCCAAAAAACTGGCTATTAGCATATCATACAAAGTGTTTCAGAGACCCTACTTGCTCTGGAACTATTTTGCATAATACATTATTCTCTAGCAAGACCTGAAGCTTGGTGCGACCAAACGAGGACATAAAAGACTATTTAAGTGAGCCAAGCTCTTGGAAGTAATTGGCAGAAGAAGTTCTGAGACATGGTTGTAATAAAACCTAAGGAGATGACAACATAGTGGAACTGCTTTTTAATCAGGCAAGTAGCAGGTCAGCCAACAGGGAAGGCTTGACAGCCCATCAAAAGACTACAGCCACTATTTGGAATAATCTTAGATATGAAGCACATATTAAGTAGAAAGGGAAATTTACCAGGCTTGTTCCTGCTAAATGTGAAATTAAAAGCTTAAACCTCCATTGGCAAGACATGGGTGGCTGTGGTAACGGAGCTGGTTGAACAGGAGGTAAAAACAGGAGAAGACGGATTCAGTTCAGAGGTGGAGAGGAGAAGGCGGCAGGGCCTAACCCCAGCCATGCATGCCATTCACAATACCGACAGAAATAGCAACAGAAGAGAAGAGGGAATCAAAGGTTGGCACGGTGACGGAAACATGGTTAAAAACGATGATGTTGTGCTCTCTGGTTTGTGTCACTACAGTTAAAAATGATGCTGTTGTGCTCTCTGGGTTGTGTCACCATGGTTAAAAACTATGCTGTTGTGCTCTCTGGGTTGTGTCACCACAGTTAAAAACAGTGCTGTTGTGCTCTCTGGGTTGTGTCACCACAGTTAAAAATGATGCTGTTGTGCTCTCTGGGTTGTGTCACCACGGTTAAAAACAGTGTGTTGTGCTCTCTGGGTTGTGTCACCACAGTTAAAAATGATGCTGTTGTGCTCTCTGGGTTGTGTCACCACGGTTTTAAAAAACGATGCTGTTGTGCTCTCTGGGTTGCTCTTCGCCCCAACACACACACACTCTCGCTGTCACACATCTAAATACAAACATACACACACACACACACACACACACACACTTGTTGCTAAGCAACAGCAATGCTCGCTTGATCAGTTGACTGCACGACCAAGAGTGTGAGTGAAGGAGTGAGAAGGAAAATGGTTAAAGAGAGAAAAACAGAGTTTGATAAGAGGAGTGAGAGATGGGGAAGAGGTGGGTAAGAATACAACTGTCTATTCTGCATGATGTGATGTGCTGAGGGGCTGAGGGGCTAGCCTCAGAGCCAACTGTCACTCAGCTGTCAGAGAGACATCAGGAAGTATCAGTGGAGAAGCTGATAGGTTGGGAAGTTTAGAGCACAAGTCAGAGACCAGAGGGGTACACTACAAAGCAAAATCAATGAGTTAGCCAGCTAATTTTGAAAAGCAACCAGAAATAACTATTGATTTTATGGTTAAAATCATAGCTCAACTTAAATATGTAATTCGTTTGTTAAATTAATTAGACCATGCCCATTTCAAGTGTATCTTTCTACAAAATAATATCACAAATATTCTGACAAGTTAGCTCGCTAATCCTGCTTTGTAGTATACCCCTCTGGTTTATCTTACCACACACAGCTTACAGCTGCCAGTCCCCACAGCACAGGAAGCCATGACTACCTCACTGACAAACCTCACTGGCACAGTAGGAGCACTACTGAGACAGCAAATGAAATAGAGTACTGTTGAAACAGAGCAACTGCTGTTCACCTTTACACGCAATACTTTACAGAATACAATGATAATCCATTTAGCCATATCCTGTCTCAAAGGTACTTGTTGCCTGATTTGTGAAAACAGCATTAGATGCTAGCAGGCATATTGAAACGGAAAACTCTACAATTAATTATTTGTACACCGGGATGTTTTAGCTTGCACCTGTAACCAAGATGTTATGTCATGCCAGACAGTCAATTAAACATGACATGTAACGTCTGTGGTTGAAGATTATGCTGATATTGCACATGCTTTGGGATGGAGCAGGAGTCAGGTATGGTCTCTGTCTACTGTCTCAACTGATAACTCATTGGCGTCCTCTCACATCACACCCGATGTCAACATCACACTCTAACACACAGAGACTAATTGACATATTCCAGAATGAGGCCATCTCTCAGCCAGCTGTGTGACACCCCTATCAAACACTTGTGATGAATCGTTAAAAACAAAACAAACAAGAGGGGGAAGTCAGTCACAAAGGCCTGAAAAGGTAACAGAAGTATATTTCCATAAGCTTTACCAGTGATTATTCACAGAGTTTAAAACCATAATCGCTCCCACTCATAGTACACTGAGAGTGTTTTAACAAAGTTCCACTCTCTCTTGTACCCAGGGATACTTGTGAAACCCAGAGGCCTAAAGTAGAAGCATGTTCACATTCATGAGCGTAAACAAACTGAAACCGCCTACAGAAAACACAATGGAAACAACACTTCACCTATGCTGAACAAAGTCACTTGTCTACCTGTGCTGTTTCCTATCTTCAGTATGACTCTATATTATTATGACCTTGAAAGGTCATGGTGATGCAGCCGTCTGGTAAGTAGTAATGTAAACAGAGAGCAACAGGAAACTGCAGAGGAGCACTTAAAGCTAAACATCCATATATCTTCTCTCTCCAGCAGCTCTTCAAACTGCATAAGCATACAGTACCAGTCAAACGTTTGGCACACCTAGTCATTACAGGGTTTTTCTTTATTTGTACTATTTTCTACATTGTAGAATATTAGTGAAGACATCAAAACTATGAAATAACACATATGGAATCATGTAGTAACCAAAAAAGTGTTAAACAAATCAAAATATATTTTGCATTTGAGATTCTTTAAAGTAGCTACCCTTTGTCTTGATGACAGCTTTGCACACTCTTGGCATTCTCTCAACCAGCTTCATGAGGTAGTCATGAAGTTGCTTGCAAGTTTAGTAGATGGCTGTACTAGTTGCCATGGTCACCTAACAAACAAGCTTGCTAGCTAGTCGAACCATCAGTCCTCCTAAATATTAGCTTGCTAACTATTTATGAAAATCGATTTCAACAATGGCAATAATGTTAACCTTTTCACCCGTGAGCTCTAATGGCGTGAGTCGTTTTATGAAGGTGATGTCAGAATGCACTCGCTGTTCCAAAATGTAATCGTTACGCAACAGGACAGTTAACACGCGCTGCCTGCTACTTATCTATAGGCAATGTTTTTATCCCTTGCTTGCTAGCTAGCCAACTACAGCTAACTTACATTCATGTCAAAAAGTGCAGCCAGAATAACAGCAAAGTAGCTGCACTTGCATTTGTTTAAGCTGTTTTCTGGTACATTTATTTGTATACATCCATCACAATGAGCTAATGAGGCATGATTTTGCCTGTGATAAATGTGCTCACTCATCAGGACACTGTTGGTCAGAGGATCTAGCCAACAACACAGCTAACACAATCACTTCAAACTGAAGCTGGAAAGGCCGCTAACTAGCTGCACTTGGTTTCCATTGACCTTTTTTCAATTGACATTTCTTTGTATATATCCATACAAATGATGCCAGCTGATTCATGATTTCGCTGCCTTTGTCTCGTTCCGACATGTTCATGACTACGAGACAGCTGGAGATTGAATTTGAATATTGAAACAATGTTGCAAATGTCAGAAACAGAAAGCAAGGTATATACAAATCTCCGCTGTTGAAAACTAAATGCTAGCCGAAAAGAAATGTGAGATAATGTAGTGGAGATCAAGTTTATAAATTGTGGATTGAGCAGTCAGATGGAACAGAGTATATAGGCATTTTAACATCATAGATATAGCCGGAGGTAAATGGTGGAATAGACACCATTTACGGTTTTAACCAATCAGCATTCACGATTAGACCCTATAGACCACGATATATCAGCTCGGTAGAATTCATTGGCTAAAGTTCATCCTTAAATGTTCTGTTTGAGCTGCTTTTGAAAGCAAAAGTTGAATTGAAAACATTCCTAACAGCAAATTAACACATTTCTAGTGGCAAATGTGCTAAATTATAACCCTGGTATGAAAGGGATTATCAACTCAGGGCTCTATGCGTTTTCTGGAAAATAATGCAACTCAGTGGAAGGTCAGTTCCACTCTGCGTGTCGTGGAACACACCTTCCGGGTCCTTCATTATTTTCCATAGAACGCAGAGCCCCTCATTGATTATCCCTTAGAATGCCCTTCAAGCCAATCAGAAACAAGTATTCAACAACGCCGTGGTATAAAGAATGTTTATGCCTCATATCTGTTCTGACCTTTTCGAAGAAAGTAAAAACCTAAGAAATCATGTGTCGTTATTAAATGATACCTTCTTATCAAATGTACAAGTTAAAATGACAGTATGCGTATGTGTCTGCTGTCTACCTTTCCTTTTTAAAGATCTATATAGTGTATTTACAGTAACAGTAAACATTTTGGAAACACCTACTCATTGCAAGGTTTTTCTTTATTTTTACTATTTTCTACATTGTACAATAATAGTGAAGTCATCAAAACTATGAAATAACACATATGGAATCATGTAGTAACCAAAAAAGTGTTAAGCAAATCAAAATATATGTTGTATTTGAGATTCTTCAAAGTAGCTACCCTTTCCTTGATGACAGCATTGCACACTCTTGGCATTCTCTCAACCAGCTTCATGAGGTAGTCACCTGGAACAGTTTCAATTAACAGGTGTGCCTTAAATTTGTGGAATTTCTTTCCTTCTTAATGCGTTTGAGCCAATCAGCTGTGTTGTGACAAGGTAGGGGTGGTATACAGAAGATATCCCTATTTGGTAAAAGACCAAGTCTATATTATGACAAGAACAGCTCAAATAAATGAAGAGAAATGACAGTCCATCATTACTTTAAGACATGGTCAGTCAATGGTCAGTCAATGCGGAACATTTCAAAAACGTTTAAGTTTCTTCAGGTGCAGTCACAAAAACCATCAAGCCCTATGATGAACTGACTCTCATGATGACTGCCACAGGAACGGAAGACCCAGAGTTAACTCTGCTAAAGAAGATAAGTTCATAAGAGTTACCAAGCTCAGAAATTGCCGCCCAAATAAATGCTTCACAGAGTTCAAGTAACAGACACATCTCACCATCAACTATTCAGAGGTGACTGTGCAAATCAGTCCTTCATGGTTGAATTGCTGCAAAGAAACCACTACTTAAGGACACTAATAAGAATTTTGGTTCCAACCATCGAATAGTTGAACGGCTGATCTCCGTGTGTGTGGTTCCCACCGTGAAGCATGGAGGAGGTGGTGTGATGGTGTGGGGGTGCTTTGCTGGTGACACTGTCTGTGATTTATTTAGAATTTAAGGCACACTTAACCAGCATGGCTACCACAGCATTCTGCAGCGATTTGCCATCCCATCTGGTTTGCGCATAGTGGAACTATCATTTGTTTTTCAACAGGCCAACGACCTAACACACCTCCAGGCTGTGTAAGGGCTATTTGACCAAGAAGGAGAGTGATGGAGTGCTGTATCAGATGACCTGGCCTCCACAGTCACCCGACCTCAACCCAATTGAGATGGTTTGGTATGAGTTGGACCACAGAGTGAAGGAAAAGCAGCCTACAAGTGCACAGCATATGTGGGAACTCCTTCAAGAACTTCAAGCATTCCAGGTGCAGCTGGTTGAGAGAATGCCAAGAGTGTGCAAAGCTGTCATCAAGGCAAAGGGTGGCTATTTTGATTCGTTTAACACTTTTTTGGTTACTACATGATTCCATATGTGTTATTTCATAGTTTTGATGTCTTCACTAGTATTCTACAATGTAGAAAATAGTAAAAAATAAAGAAAAACCCTGCAATGAGTAGGTGTGTCCAAACTTTTGACTGGTGCTGTACAAAACTTGAGACAACTCTCAGATGACAGGGAAAGGGGAAATGGTTTCCTATCCAATATGTTTACTTAATCAGGATGAGGTATTCTTCTAAACCACAGCTCGAGACAACAACTAAAGCTCCTCAATATGCATAACAGTCTTAAAGGTCTTAGTGACACTAGTTAATTAGAACTAAAGAGAACCTGCTCCTGAGAGAACTTGTCAGGGCGGTGGAAAGCCTTTTCCAGTACAATTCACAGTTCAATTATTAAACTGCAGAGTGAGAGGGTTGGAGCTCAACATTATACTATCCTGTTGCAGCAGTAGTACAGTATGAGGTGGACTCTTACCTTTCTCTAATGAGGTGATGCCCATGGAGGGTTGTCCTAGGCTGGCCTTCCTCTCCCACTTGCCCTCGTCAGGGTTGTAGACCTCCACGGAGGACAGGGGGCTCTGCTGGCCATCCATGCCCCCCATTACCATTACCTGACCCCCCAGGGCCACCGCTGATGCCCCTGCACGGGCTGTAGGGAGTGGAGGTAACTGGGTCCATGTCTGGCTCTCTATGTCCAGCACCTCGGCAGTGTCTAGAGGCAGGCCTGTCTCACTGCAGCCCCCGAGCACATAGAGCAGGCCATCATGGACCACAGGGGTGCAGTAGACCCTGCACGTGGACATGGGGGGGAACACTTCCCAGTACAGGGACTTGACTAGGCTCACTGCCATCTCGAGTATAGGCATCTCTCCTGAGGCTGACGAAGGTGATGGGTCATTACATGCACGGACGGGTGGGGGGACAAACAAAAACACAACAAACAGAGAAGCAGGGGCACTGCGGATCAACCTCCGGTATTTCTGCTCTGCTACCTGATCCCCTGTCTCTAGTGAGAGAGGGAACGTGACAGAGAAAGAGAGGGGGGGGGGGGGGGGGGGGGAGGCTACTTCAGCACTTCAGCCTCTACCACCCAATGTTGTATTAATGAATTTGTTGATGTTTTAAAGCAGGGTTGCCATCTGCCCTTTATTTCTCATTTTACTCCATTCAAGGGCCTTTATTTTGGTTAAAAAATCACTGCAGTTGATTGTTGTGCAGCTGTGCGCTGCTCTCTAGAGAGGAATACACTAAAACAAGGTTTTTTGAAGGCTTCCTATAGCGAACACACGCAAAAGGTGTGCCCGGCTTTATGCACAATCCCTGTGAAGTGTTAGCGTCAAGTGGAAGATGGAGCTGGATCAAACAACGAAGGAGAAAAACCTACAGGGTGTGACCTTCACGGTAATGATAATTCATGATAATCCACTGCAATGACTTGGAAGGAACCTGCATTCACATTCTCAGCCAAAGGCAATTATCCTGGGCTTCAGCTGTTATTTGAATCTGGTGAAGAGGGTAAAAAACTAAATCGAACAAAGGCTTCAAATGAAAACTCCCTCCAAGTATAATAGGAATAAGCTCTTGAGGTCAGACAGAAAGTTTCTAATTAGACCAAAACACTAAATTCCAGAAGGCAGCTGTCAGGGCCCAACTGGGGCTGAGGAGTAACTGTTGTTCCCCTGAGACACAGTGAGGCTCCCACAGAGATTCCTGGCCTGTGGAAAATAAAAGAGCCAGCCCTGTGACCCTGTGGACGATTCAGCCGTGGGCAGCCAGCGCCGTGACATTTACAGCCAAGGCCAATGACAGGGGGTACTGGGGGGTGGGGGGGTGGAGGTCTAGGACAGCACGATCCACACACCAGCAGTACACCAAAGGTCCCTGCTTCCACTGGGGCTCTCAGGGTTCGGGTCGCACCGACTGAATGTCTAATTGGTAGACAAGCATCGTTAATTATGAGAACAGAGAGAGCATGTGACAGAAATGGGTGTTGTGGAAAAGGAGAAAAAGCGAATGAATGGGGAGGAGAGAAATTGAGAGAGGGCAAAGTGAAGTAGACAGGTGTAGTAAAAGAAAGATAGAGAGAAAACAGACAGAGATAGACAGATATGGGGAGATGTAGAGCAATCGTTAGAGGCCTGGGGGTGTGACGCTGGCTGAGTGCAGGAAGGGGTTTCTCCACCCAGAGAGAAAAGATGGACAGATATCTCTTCAGAGAGACCCTGTGTTTTTACAGTTCAGGAAGGATCAGGTCTTCTTCTGCAGAGCCTCTTATAAGTCCACAGGTGTATCTTCCACTAGCTCTAACACACCACCCACTGGGCACACACTGGTTGAATTAATGTTGCTTCCACGTCATTCCAATGAAATTAGGTTGAACCAACGTGGAAAAGACATTGAATTGACATCTGTGCCCAGTGGGCACACTCCAAGATGGGCCTCTCCTCTTTACCTCTTCTGATAGGGCTTGTTGTTAGGTTACAATGTACCAATGTATCCCTGCAGCAGAGTACTAGATTTGTGTTAGTTCCTGAAAGTGTTCAATAGAAACACACCAGATGGGCCGAGTCAGCTGAAGGAATGCAGGCTCAAAACTAGAACAGTTCCCACAGGATCGATTCCAAGAGGCCAGAGATGCTAGCAAACATCCCCCCCCCCCCTCGTAATCAGAGTAGGTGGATTTGAAATTAAGGATGAAAAGTGTAAAAGGATGCACACTTGTTGGTATTCAAGGGGCAGGAATCTGACTCTCCCGGTAGTCTCCTGAAGCTCTTCCTCAGTGGTAGGTGTAGTCCAGGGGTGATTGGAGGAGAAGCGGGGAGTTGTGTTGTGGCAGAAAAGGTCCTGGAGGAGCTTACCTAAGCTCTTACTCCTGCAGGAGGGTAAATCAAACAAGACAGAACAAGAGAAAAACTATCAATTAACTTGCAGGTAAACTGTGGAGAGATAAAAAGAGGGAGAGAGATAGAATGAGAGAGAAAGAGAGCACCAGTAATTGAGTGCCTCCTCAGGTGGGACTACCTGTCATGTAATTAAATCAAGCTAAACAAATCCCAACAGAATGAACCACAGTGGAATAAACTCCCTTGACGACAACAGTCAGATGCACTTTTATGATTTCCCCACACAGATTGAAAAAGACATCAAAACACAATAGTAACGGGAAATAGTCTTGATTTCGTTCGTTGGTACATATTTATTGCAACAATGTTCAGGTGCCACTATATTTCCCGGTAGAGTGGGTCCTGGATATCACTGTTTGTTTTTTCACAAACCTTTTGAGCTGCTGTGTGTGACCTACTAGATAGATTGTCTTTGATGTGTCTCAATAGGTGAATTCAAAGCACTTGACTCTGCAGGCTCAGTCAAGGCCACTGATACTGAGATCAGTACCATGACAACAACACTACCATTATCCCTTTTATATCTGCCTGGCTCACTTAACATCTATTTATATGTCAGTTCATTTTACTCTTCAAAAAGAATATGTATTGTATATTATTACCAAAGAAATGCAATGTAAACAGTATCTTTAAAATGGCAACTATTGCATTAAGAATCCCAGAGACTGTGGCGTGTGGAGTATGTATGGTACATTGGTTTGGATGTGCAAATGCCAAACTTTTCGAGGGTCTTTAATGTGTAAATTCACCTTTTCAGGACTACACTCCTTTTGTTATCTTCAGATGCCCTTTCCCTCTCTCTTTTCATCCCTTTCTTTCCCTTCCTCCTTGCGCCGGCTGTGAACTCCCCCTCTCTCTTTGAGCAGACAGACAGCAGATAGAGACCCTCTGAAACGGGGAGAGAGTGAAAGAGAGACAGAGAAAGAGACAGGGAAAGAGATAGCTAGAGACAGAGGCAGGCTTCAGACCCAGAGAAGTCACACTTCCAACCGCTGAAACCCCATCAGACCCCAGAAGGGCTGCTCAGCTGCATATGATGTCAATGCCACAGTAATAAGCTGCGAGGCGACCCATACGGCGGGCCCATACGACAGGCCCAGCATACCCCTGGGCCCCTCCTGAGCATCACATCAAACTCATTCAGTCACGCATGGAGTTGATATTTTACCACTAGTACGGTTTTGTCAGGAGTACTCGACTCATATTTAGAGGGGAGCTTTGGTATTCACACAAAAGACAATAGTCAATAGCCAGGATTGTGAAACAAATATGCATATTATTCTTGGTTCTGATTAATATTATCAATATGTACATTTGAATTGAGTTAAATGTTGAACTAATGATTAACTAATTGATGTGTATCTGAATTGCAGAGTGACTTGTTAATCAGGGGATCACTAAGTGAAGCAGTATTATGAATCTCTTATTATTACTATTAGGAGTCAGAATCTGGTCAACAGTATAAGCCATAATAATGTGCTGTTGTTCATGGTGCCTCAGCCCTTGAAACCTCTTGTAGGCTACAGCAGGAGTACAGGTCTTACTAAGTAGCCTCAGGAGGAGGATGTGTTTCACTTCCTGCCATAGCCACAGAAAGTAGGGGTGCTGAGGCAGCTGCAGCACCCCCTGAAAAATCAAACAAATATACAGTACCAGTCAAAAGGTTTGGAGACACCTACTCATTCAAGGGTTTTTCTTTATTTGGATTGTTTTCTACATTGTAGAATAAAAGTGAAGACATCAAACCTATGAAATAACACATATGGAATCATGTACTAAGCAAAAAAGTGTTAAACAAATCAAAATATATTTTTTATTTGAGATACTTCAAAGTAGACACCTTTTGCCTTGATGACAGCTTTGCACTCTTGGCATTCTCTCAACCAGCTTCACAATGTAGAAAATAGTACAAATAAAGACAAACACACCTCAACATCAACTTTTCAGAGGAGACTGTGTGTATGAGCAATGGACATTAGACTGGTGGAAAGCTGTGCTTTGGTCTGGAGTCCAAATGTGAGATTTTTGGTTCCAGCTGCTGTGTCTTTGTCAGACGCACTGTGGGTGAATGGATGATCTCCTCATGTGTAGTTCCCACCGTAAAGCATGGAGTAGGTGGTGTGATGGTGCTTTGCTGGTGACCCAGTCTGTGATTTATTTAGAATTTAAGGCACACTTAACCAGCATGCTACCACAGCATACTGGCACGATACGGCATCCCATCTGGTTTGGACTTAGTGGGACTATCATCTGTTTTTCAATAGGATAATGACCCAACTCACCTCCAGGCTGTGTAAGGACTATTTGACCAAGAAGGAGAGCGATGGAGTGCGGCATCAGATAATCTGGCCTCCACGATCACCCGACCTCAACCCAATTGAGATGGTTTGGGATGAGTTGGACCGCAAAGTGAAGGAAAAGCAGCCAACAAGTGCTCAGCATATGTGGGAACTCCTTCAAGACCGTTGGAAAAGCATTCCAGGTGAATCTGGTTGAGAGACTGCCAAGTGTGTTTAAAGCTGTCATCAAGGAAAAGGGTGACTACTTATCTCAAATATTTTTTGATTTGTTTAACACTTTTTGTTACTACATGATTCCATGTGTGTTATTTCATTGTTTTGATGTCTTCATTATTATTCTACAATTTTAGAAAATAGTAAAAAATAAAATAACTTGAATGAGTAGGTATGTCCAAACTTTTGTATATATAGTACCAGTCAAAAGGGATGGCAGGTAGCCTAGTGGTTCGAGCATTGGGCCAGTAACCGAAAGGTTGCTGGATCGAATTCCCGAGCTGACAAGGTAAAAATCTGTCATTCTGCCCGAGGTGTGCCACCTTAACCCACTGTTCCCCAGGCACCGAAGATGTGGATGTCGATTAAGGCATCCCCCCGCACCTCTCTGATTGAGAGGGGTTGGGTTAAATGCGGAAGACACATTTCAGTTGAAGGCATTCAGTTTTTACAACTAAAAAGTTGTGCACTGGGCCTTTAATCGTCCTGTATTAGTGGACCGATATAGCCATCTGCAGCTTGGGAAAACTACTTCCCCCGGCTATGGTTCCTGGGTAGGTTTTGTGAGGGCTTTTCTGGCTTCTCTTCAGAAAATGCACCCAGAGACAATTGCATAATTACTACAGCTGGCACCTTTCAAGACTAAAACTCAAAACGGTTAAACATTTTTACAACCACCTCATCATGATCCTCCTCTGTCCCTTTGCAACAAACACCCCTCTCCCGTCCCTGCTGACAGTCGTCTTACACAAGCCCCCCGCCCCACCCCCCCGTGTCCCAGAGGGACTGAGCACAGCAAGGATCTGAGAGGAAGAAGAGCTTAAAAAACAGTATCAAGAGAACAAGCCACAGGCAATACCAAGCTCAGAATATATCATATACAGATAAAACCTCAATAGTAATGATAGCCTACATGCAGTAACTTGAAAATTACACACACATTGACAGAGATATGCATGAATATATGCATGGACATAAGGGTTAAGTTCATTATGGAATGGTAGTAGAACACTGAAATGTGTTGCATATTTAAATCATTTGGGGGTAAATTATTTTCCACTGATCAGTGCAAATGAATGCGGAGAGATGGTAAATAGCTTCCTCTTTGAGTATGCATGCCTACAAGCTTGGTAGCTCTTCAGTTATACAGGAGGTCCAAATATTGCAATCAAAGGAAATGTTAATGTTGCCAGCAAAAAAACACTTTATATCAACCCTGAAATGACAAAGAAAATGTGATGGTATCTCTATAAATAACAAAATGTCTATCTACATTGTCAGAAACAGTTGGTATTACAGCATGTCCAAGAGCCTTCTGGTTCTCTGGGCTTGGCAACTAACATGCTGATGAGACAATCACAACCACTCTGGTCGATTTGGCTAAATGGAGATGCCCATGTAGGGCTAATGTCTGTCAACTGTCTGGGCAGATCCAGCACATCGTAGAACTAATCAAAGCGTCTTCACAACGATCAGGCTGCCCCTTCCCCAAAGAAAAGAGTGATTAACAAATGGAGGGAACCAGCAGACACACACAAAGAGGATGGAGAATTTCAATTGAGATGAAAGTAGCGTGAGAAAAATCATTTACAGTCTGACAGTACACACACACATGCATACACACACTCATTTATATTGTGAACAAGAGAAAGAGAGAGAGAGATAGAAAGAGGAATGGAGGAGGGATAAATGGAGAGAGACAGAGAGGGAATGAGTACAGGGGGAGGAAGAATGTGAGAGCTAAATACAAAGTGAGAGAATGTGAGAGAAAAAGATGGTGAGAGAGAGAGAAAGAAAGAGGAAAAGAGAGTGATATGATGAATGGTGAATTTGCATTTAAATTTCAGATAGAGAGAGGGACAGGGTTGTGACTATAGGAATTACAGCTATGGCCGGAAGTGACTCTTCGTAGAAAGTTAGGAGAGCATTTTAGCTACCCCTAAGCTTTTTCCTAACCTGAACCTAATTCTCCTAAACTGCCACAAGAATTATCCTAACCTGCTACGAAAAAGTAACTTCCGGTCGTTGCTGTATTCCACCTAATCAGAACCGAGGAAGAGGTGGGAAGAAAGAAATAAAAACATTTCTGATCACTGGACTCAGCTGCCACTCTAATGAAACAGCAGGAAAAATGGCCACAGGTACCCCTTAGGTCAACTGTCCAATCAGACGCTCCACTGACCAACACCATGAAGACAGCCCAATCCAGCCTTGGATAATCAGAACTGAAGGCCCTGGTATAACTCGCACCACAGCAGCCACACAACAGACTCATGACCCTCTAGTCTCACATACCGGCTGACAAATACCCATGAGCCAGAATAACACCTACGAGGGTTCATCCACCATCCCCATGATCCTAATCTCATCAGAAGTAAAGTAAAGTTTGAACTCTGTACAGCAATCTACAGTATATCCCAGAATATACCAGTATTTCACTGAAGTCAATCAATCAAATTTATGAATCTATTTTTACACCAGCAGATGTCACAAAGTGCTATACAGAAACCTAGCCTAAAATCCTAAACAGCAAACAATGCTGTTAGGTGTTAGGAACCAAACTTAGCTGAGAGAGAGATGGTCATTCTAAAAGTGCCCTCCTCTCAGTCCTGTATGTACAGCTGCAGGGGTCCTGATCCAACCCAGGATAACAAGAGGTATTTCCTACTGAGCCACTGAGACAGCCACGAGATTAATCTCACTAAAAGAGGCTAAGAGAGAAAATGTAACATATGCCACAGCAAATATAAACTGTGATAGATACATCAGCAGGTCCTTCTTCCACCTAATCAGATGTAGATTTACCTACTGACTTTATATCAAGTCTCATCGATCCCCTATCACTTGCATTGTGCTGTCTTTGTCATATTTGTTGTCATGGCATAGAGTGCAAGAGTGAGACTTCACTGCTAACTGCATACGTATCAGACAGAGAGACAGGGAGAGAGAGAGGAAATAGGAGCTGTCATGTCTATGATACCACCACAGCTAAATATGTGGCCAACAGGGCACTTGCGGAGACAAAACACATTCCCTTCCACTGATCAAAATCTCTCCACAGAGAGCAAGCAGAACAGCACTGGCACTTTCTCTCTCGGCTGCAGCTTTTTGACATGACTGGGTGTCTAGGGACCTCAGATGTATTCCATTCAGATCATCTACTTCTGAACCATGATATCCTAGATCTCATGTCCTCTTTAAATAGATACAGGGAGGAAGGGGAGTGTGAAAGGAAGGGAGAGAGAGGAGAGAGGTGGACAAATAAAAGGAGAGAGATAGAGGGAGGAATGATTTAGAAACAGCTGAAACCAACAGAGAGATACAGTAAGGATGGAATAGGAAAAGCAATGGGAGTCAACCAAATAGATGCATGAATCATCTTCTGTCTCCATAGTGTAGTGGGCTGGGGCTGTTAACCAAACACCACTAACGTTCTACTTTTACTACCCAGGCGAGAACGTACCCCCTCACCCTCTCGCTCACTCACTCTCGGGGCACTTTCTAATGAAACCCTAGGCTCCCAATGGGACTACCAACAAGCTGTCTAAGAGCAGCACAGAAACACTGTATGCCTCTTGATTAATGAAGTTCCCGGAGTTCCTGAGGGGAGGGGGGATAAAGTTTTTAAAAGTTTTCTAACAACATTAATAATCATGCTGGATTGAGCATATGCCCTGACAAACCTCATTTGAGAGGTAAAATATGCTATGGGAGAATTCAGTCCCCTCCTCTTTACAGGGTATCAATTCATTGGATACTGCATAACAATACACCTCACACCATCTGCAGCAGGGCAATTACACATTTCCCCAACAGATTGTACTGATAAACCAACTGAGATGTGTGTGTGTGTGTGTGAATGTTCATCTAAACCCGAGCAGTGTGTAGTAATTAAGAAGTAATGTTATAGGATTATCTTTTTAGAAACAGGTGTCATTCCTGATCGGGAAGGCAGAAATTAGCATCTGCAACAGGCCCCTTTAAACCTTCTTTTAGCGGCTTCAAATAAAATAACATGTATTTGTAAAATACACAGTTTAAAATCAAATCAAAGTTTATTGGTCCTGTACACAGATTTGCAGATGTTATTGTAGGTACAGCTAAATGATTATGTTTCTAGCTCCAACAGTGCAGTAATACCTAGCAATACAAACATAATCCCAAAGAAATAAGAAACTGGAAATTAAGAAATATCAGAATGAGCCATGTCATAGTCTGGAATATAAATATACTGTATATACATATAATGGTGTGTATAGACAGTATGGACAATATATGAATAGAAAAGGTGTGCAAAGCAGTAGTTATTTAGGATGAGCCATGACTAGAATACAGTATATACAGTCGTGGCCAAAAGTTTTGAGAATGACACAAATATTCATTTTCACAAAGCCTGCTGCCTCAGATTGTATGATGGCAATTTGCATATACTCCAGAATGTTATGAAGAGTGCTCAGATGAATTGCAATTAATTGCAAAGTCCCTATTTGCCATGCAAATGAACTGAATCCCCCAAAAAACATTTCCACTGCATTTCAGCCACAAAATGACCAGTTGACATCATGTCAGTGATTCTAGTTAACACAGGTGTGAGTGTTGACGAGGACAAGGCTGGAGATCACTCTGTCATGCTGATTGAGTTTGAATAACAGACTGGAAGCTTCAAAAGGAGGGTGGTGTGGAATCATTGTTCTTCCTCTATCAATCATGGTTACTTGCACAAAAAGGGCTTCACAGGCAAGGATATTGCTGCCAGTAAGATTGCACCTAAATAAACCATTTAGCGGATCATCAAGAAATTCTAGGAGAGTGGTTCAATTGTTGTGAAGAAGGCTTCAGGGCGTCTAAGAAAGTCCAGCAAGCGCCAGGACCGTCTCCTAAAGTTGATTCAGCTGGGGCACCACCAGGGCACCACCAGTACAGAGCTTGCTCAGGAATGGCAGGAGGCAGGTGTGCATCTGCACGCACAGTGAGGCGATGACTTTTGGAGGATGGCCTGGTGTCAAGAAGGGCAGCAAAGAAGCCACGACTCTCCAAGAAAACATCAGGGACAGACTGATATTCTGCAGAAGGTACAGGGATTGGACTGCTGTGGACTGGGGTAAAGTCATTTTCTCTGATGAATTCCCTTTCCGATTGTTTGGGGCATCCGGAAAAAAAGCTTGTCTGGAGAAGACAAGGTGAGTGCTACCATCAGTCCTGTGTCATGCCAACAGTAAAGCATCCTGAGACCATTCATGTGTGGGGTTGCTTCTCAGCCAAGGGAGTGGGCTCACTCACAATTTTGCCAGCCTTGAATGAAGAATGGTATCAACACATCCTCCTAGAGCAACGTCTCCCAACCATCCAGGAACAGTTTGGTGATGAACAATGCCTTTTCCAGCATGATGGAGCACCTTGCCATAAGGCAAAAGTGATAACTAAGTGGCTCAGGGAACAAACATCGATATTTTGGGTCCACGGCCAGGAAACTCCCCAGACCTTAATCCCATTGAGAACTTTTGGTCAATCCTCAAGAGGCAGATGGACAAACAAAAACCCACAATTTCTGACAAACTTCTGACATTGATTATGCAAGAATGAGCTGCCAGTAGTCAGGATGTGGGGCCCAGAAGTTAATTGACAGCAAGTTAATTGACAGCATGCCAGGGCGGATTGCAGGTGTCTTGAAAAAGAAGGGTCAACATTGCAAATATTGACTCTTTCCATCAACTTCATGTAATTGTCAATAAAAGACTTTGACACTTATGAAATGCTTGTAATTATACTCAGTATTCCATAGTAACATCTGACAAAATATCTAAAGACACTGAAGCAGCAAACTTTGTGGAAATTAATATTTGTCATTCTCAAAACTTTTGGCCACGTCTGTACATAGTGGGTAAAACAGTATGTAAACATTATCCAAGTGACCAGTGTTCAATTAGTCTATGTACAGTGCATTCAGAAACTATTCAGACCCCTTGACTTTTTTCACAATTTGTTACGTTACAGCCGTATTCATATACAAAAACAGATTTTTAGAAATGTTAGCAAATGTATAATAAAAATTGAAACATGACATTTACATAAGTATTCAGACCCTTTACTCAGTAATTTATTAAAGCACCTTCGGTAGCAATAACAGCATAGAGTCTTCTTGGGTATGATGCTACAAGCTTGGCACACCTGTATTTGAGGAGTTTCTCGCGCTGTCAGGTTGGATGGGGAGCGTCGCTGCACAGCTATTTTCAAGTCTCCCCAGAGATGTTTGATCGAGTCCAAGTCCAGGCTCTGGCTGGGCCACTCAAGGACATTTAGAGACTTGTGCTGTGTCGTGGAAAATCAGTACTGAGAGAGACTTGGTCTTGGTCATTTCTTCAAACAACCATCTTTATTTAATATCGATTAATTACTGCAATAACGAGACCGTCAGCCCACCAGTCTTGACTGACTGTTAGGCTGAGAGTCTAGCCTTTACAGACGATGCACTGTTTTTATATACCAAGATTGCTTAGTCAGTCACTTCTAACCTTCCCATAAGCCACCTCGGTTATCTACACAGGATGGTATTTGACTTAGTTTCCCAGATGCCAGGAAGATGAGACAATGAGGCATTGTTCTTAACTCTTCCAGGCTCTCTCTATCGAGACACACACACCACATCTTCTCAATAGAATGCTAGCTTTCAGGTTTTTATCACCAACACAAGTCAATTGTCAGCTTCAAGCAATCTCTAGTAGAACCCATGTCCTCAACACCCAGACAAGCTGCAGGGTGCTAGAGTGGAGACCATAAAACACAGCATTAGCAGGACAGAAATGTCTTACTGTTCAAACTTCTTGAGTGTAGGGGCAGGATTTTCATTTTTGGCAACAACAAAAAAACGTACCCATTTGAAACTGCCTATTTCTCAGGCCCAGAAACTAGAATATGCATATAATATAATGGGATAGAAAACACTCTAAAGTTTCCAAAACTGTCAAAATATTGTCTGTGGGTATAACAGAACTGATATTTCAGGCGAAAACCTGAGGAAAATCAAACCAGGAAGTGCAGTTTTTCCTGAATGCTCTCTGTTCCATTGGATGCCTTGCCTCCATTTAAAGGGATATCCTCTTGCGAAGAGCAAACCCGTATCCGGGAGCGTAATCATAGCCTCAAATGCATTAGCATAACGCAACAGACATAAAAACCCCTAGAAACTTTTCCTATTCATGAAAATCGCAAATGAAATGAAATAAATACATTCAAACACAAGCTTAGCCTTTTGTTAACAACACTGTCATCTCAGATGTAAAAAATATGAGTTACAGCCAACGCTAGACAAGCATTTGTGTAAGTTTATCATGGCATAATGCTATGCTAGGCTCTGCTGGCAGCAGGCAACATTTTCACGAAAATAAGAAAAGCAACCAAATTAAATCATTTACCTTTGAAGAACTTCAGATGCTTTCACTCAGGAGACTCCCAGTTAGTTAGCAAATGTTCCTTTTTTTTTGTAGGCGAAATAGCTCCCGTTTCTTCATCATGCATGGCTGAGAAATCGACCGGAAAATGCTACAACTATAACGCCAAACTTTTTTCAAAATTTGCTCCATAATATCGACAGAAACACGGCAAACGTTGTTTAGGATCCATCCTCAAGGTGTTAACATATATATCTACCTCAGTATTTTACGCAAGGTTTTCTGCGGGAGACACCATGTGACCACATGCTATATATGGTCCCTTACAGCCATTCTTCAATGAAAATGCCTAAAAAGACGTCACAATGCTGTAGACACCTTGGGGAATACGTGGAAAACATAAGCTCATTCGTAGCTCATTCACAGCCATATAAGGAGTCATTGGCATGAGGCGGTTTCAAAAAATGCGGCACTTCCTGGTTGGATTTTTATCTGGGTTTCGCCTGTAACATCAGTTCTGTGGCACTCACAGACAATATCTTTGCAGTTTTGGAAACGTCAGAGTGTCTTCTTTCCAAAGCTGTCAATTATATGCATAGTCGAGCATCTTTTCGTGACAAAATAAAACGGGAACGTTTTTCATCCAAAAATTAAAATAGCGCCCCCTAAAACCAAGAGGATATCAACCAGATTCCTTTTCCTATGGCTTCCTCAAGGTGTCAACAGTCTTTAGACATAGTTTCAGGCTTTTATTTAGAAAAATGAGTGAGAAAGATAACATCGCATCAGTGGATAGTTGGGTGTTCGCAGAGTTTTGCTTGCGCAACAGAGTGGGGCAGCCATTGTCTCTCCCTCTCCTATTGAAAAAGTGACAGTCCCGGTTGATATATTATCGATTATATATTTTTAAAACAACCTGAGGATTGAGAATAAAAAACGTTTGACATGTTTCTGTGGACATTACGGATACTATTTGGAATTTTCGTCTGCGATGTCGTGACCGCTCGAGCCTGTGGATTTCTGAACATAACGCGCCAAACAAATGGAGGTATTTCGTATATAAAAATCATCTTTATGGAACAAAAGGAGCATTTATTGTGTAACTGGGAGTCTCGTGAGTGCAAACATCCGAAGATCATCAAAGGTAAGCGATTAAATCTATTGCTTTTCTGACTTTCGTGACCAATCTACTTGGCTGCTAGTGTTTGTAATATTTTGTCTACTGAGAGAGATGTTCTTACATAAACGCTTGTTATGCTTACGACAAAAAGTTATACTGAAATCTGACATGCCAGGTGGATTAACAACAAGCTAAGCTGTGTTTTGCTATATTGCACTTGTGATTTCATGAAAATTAAATATTTGAATTTGGCGTGTTGCAATTCAGCGGGTGTTGATGAAAATGATCCCGCTAAAGGGATGGGTGCGTCAAGAATTAAGTAAATAATTGTTAAACAGTCAAGAAATAAAGGTGAATACATCATTTTTCCATCACACCCAAAGCAACTCCTGCTTTGTCTTAGCTGTGTGCTTAGGGTCGTTGTCCTGTTGGAAGGTGAACCTTCGCCACAGTCTGAGGTCCTTAGTGCTCTGGAGCACGTTTTCATAAAGGATCTCTCTGTACTTCGCTCCATTTATCTTTGCCTCTGACTAGTAAGCATGATGCACCATGCTTCACCATAGGGATGGTGCCAGCGTTCCTTCAGACGTGACACTTGGCATTCAGGCCAAATAATTCAATCTGGGTTTCATCAGACCAGAGAATCTTGTTTCTCATGGTCTGAGAGTCTTTAGGTGCCTTTTGACAAACTCCAAGCGGGCTGTCTCACCTTTTACTGAGGAGTGGCTTCCATCTGGCCACTCTACCATAAAGGTCTGATTGGTAGAGTGCTGAAGAGATGGTTGTCCTTCTGGAAGGTTCTCCCATCTCCACAGAAGAACTCTGGAGCTCTGTCAGAGTGACCATGGGGTTCTTGGTCACCTTTTGTTTGAAAGGTTTGTTGTTTGAAAGTGTATTGGAAAGCTAGCTAGCTTCTTAGTTTGGATCACACGAAGCAGTTGGCATCAGTTGCTGGGACTGCTGGTCTCTTTCCAGTGATCCTGCCGACCAAGGCCCGGTCTGGGGAGCTATTTGGCATCGCAGCTAGCCTAGCTGCTAGCTAGCTGCATATCAAGCTAGCGGGGTTTTCTTGAACGCAGCCCGCGAAGTGGTTAGCTGTTGTGGCTGGGACCGCGGATTGTTCCGGGTATGTGGCTGTCTAGATCCGTGCTGTTTGTTGTTTTCAATTGTCCTCGTGACCTGCCCTGTCTGGAACTGCGAGGTGTAACAGCGTAAACCTACGTTGCTAGCTACCATGACAAAGACCAAAGCCGACGGGAGTTACGCTGAGTACAATGGTGTCTATCACACGTGAAGGATCTTTTATTACAAAAAGAGAAGAGACCTACAAGCAGTTGTTTCAACAACAAGAAAATAGCTTCAAGTGTTTTGTACAGTGGATTTTATTTATAAGTGGATTCTACTAATAAAAGCAAGGACGACCTGACCAAAGGTCCAGGACCTGAAGAACAGTTTGCAGTTCTTTAAGTCATTGAGAATGGTACATCGGTTCTGTGTGTGAATCCATGATAACAATGACAGATAAATCAGACTAAAGGGACAATCAAGGTGGAACAACATGGTTTTGGATGAAATTGCAGAATCTCCACATGAGACCTGCAGAACAAAGTGTCTGAGGACAAGGTGAGGGAAATGATCTCTGAGAAATTGAAGATGGAGCACAGGAAGATTGAGGTGGAGCACTCCCACAGGACTGGAAAACCCACCACCGGCCCAGGCCAATAGTGGTCAAGTTTCTGAGGTTCAAGGACAAGGTAGATGTTCTGGAAAGAGCCAAGAACTTGAGAGGAACGTAGATCTTCCTCAATGAGGACTATCCTGAAGCTGTGCGCTAGAAGAGGAAAGAACTGATCCCAGCCATGAAAGCTGCCAGAGTGCGTGGAGACATTGCTTACATCCGCAATGACAGGCCCAAGCCTATGGGTTCGTAGCTTCAACCCTGCAGCAAACACACACACACACACACACACACACACACACACACACACACACACACACATACACAAATGGATTAATAGACTACTGAATGTATATTTTTTTCTCTTGATTTGTTTGCTCTTTTCAGTATTATGTCTATCTCTGATAAGCTACCCAGGAAAGGGCTGAAAATAGCCCATAATAAAATATGCAGCCTTAGAAATAAGGTTCATTAAAACCTCTTAGAGGTTAGGGTAATTTTTTTCAACTTTTTGATAAAAAGCGTGCAAAATTTCAACGCCCTGCTACTCATGCCAGGAATATAGTATATGCAAAAACTGGTTAAATCATGTCTGTGACTATAACAGAACGTGTGTAGCAGGCAAAACCCCAAGGAAAAACTGTTCACAAATATATATATATATATATATATATATCCCTCCGCCAATTCCCTGTATTGTCTATGGCAAGGGAAAATAGATAGCGCCCAGTTTACAGTTCCTACAGCTTCCACACAATGTCGCCAGTCTTGGGAATTGGGTTGAAGTTAATCTTTGGTGAAATTAAGAATAGGCACTTCCTGTCAGATTAATCGAAAAAAAGAACCAATTGTGATGTTTATGGGACATATTGGAGTGCCAACAAAGAAGCTCGTCAAAGGTAATGCATGTTTTATATTTTATTTCTGCATTTTGTGTAGCGCCGGCTGCGCTAATTCTTTTGTTTACGTCTCGTTCATGTATTTCGGGGGGGGTGCATGCTATCAGATAATAGCTTCTCATGCTTTCGCCGAAAAGCATTTTTTAAATCTGACATGTTGGCTAGATTCACAACGAGTGTAGCTTTAATTGAGTACCCTGCATGTGTGATTTAATGAAAGTTTGAGTTTTATCGAGTACTATTAGCATTTGGCGCTACGCATTTCCATTTCCTGTTGGCTAGGTGAGACGCTGGCATCTCAGTGGCTTGCTAACATCAGGAAACATTTGTATATTAGCCATTTCCGAGACTCACTTAGATAATTCATGTGATGATACAGTTGAAGTCGGAAGTTTACATACACCTTAGCCAAATACATTTAAACTCAGTTTTTCAAAATTCCTGACATTTAATTATAGTAGAAATTCCCTGTCTTAGGGCAGTTAGGATCACCACTTTATTTTAAGAATTTGAAATGTCAGAATAAGAGTAGAGAGAATGATTTATTTCAGCTTTTATTTATTTGGGTCAGAAATGTACATACACTCAATTGGTATTTGGTAGTATTGCCTTTAAATTATTTAACTTTGGTCAAACGTTTCAGGTAGCCTTCCACAAGCTTCTCACAATAAGTTGGGTGCATTTTGGCCCATTCCTCCTGACAGCTGGTGTAACTGAGTCAGGTTTGTAGGCCTCCTTGCTCACATACGCTTTTTCAGTTCTGCCCACACATTTTCTATAGGGTTGAGGTCAGGGCTGTGTGATGGCCACTCCAATACCTTGACATCGTTGTCCTTAAGCCATTTTGCCACAACTTTGGACGTATGCTTGGGGTCATTCTCCATTTGGAAGACCCATTTGCGACCAAGCTTTAATTTCCTGACTGATTTCTTGAGATGTTGCTTCACAATATCCACATAATTTTCCATCCTCATGAAGCCATCTATTTTGTGAAGTGCACCAGTCCCTCCTTCAGCAAAGCACCCCCACAACATGATGCTGCCACCCCCGTGCTTCACGGTTGGGATGGTGTTCTTCGGCGCATTAAAGCATCCCCCTTTTTCCTCCAAACATAACGAGGGTCATTATGACCAAACAGTTCTATTTTTGTTTCATCAGACCAGAGGACATTTCTCCAAAAAGTACAATCTTTGTCCCATGTGCAGTTGCAAACCGTAGTCTGGCGTTATTATGGCGGTTTTGGAGCAGTTGCTTCTTCCTTGCTGAGTGGCCTTTCAGGTGATGTCGATATAGGACTCATTTTACTGTGGATATAGATGATTTTGTACCTGTTTCCTCCAGCATCTTCACAAGGTCCTTTGCTGTTGTTCTGGGATTGATTTGCACTTTTCGCACCAAAGTACGTTCATCTCTAGGAGACAGAACATGTCTCCTTCCTGAGCAGTATGACGGCTGCGTGGTCCCATGGTGTTTATACTTGCACACTATTGTTTGTACAGACAAACGTGGTACATTCAGGCGTTTGGAAATTGCCCCCAAGGATCAACCAGACTTGTGGAGGTCAACAATGTTTTTACTGAGGTCTTGGCTGATTTCTTTGGACTTTCCCATGATGTCAGGCAAAGAGGCACTGAGTTTGAAGGTAGGCCTTGAAATACATCCACAGGTACACCTCCAATTGACTCAAATTATGTCAATTAGCCTATCAGAAGCTTCTCAAGCCATGACATTATTTTCTGGAATTTTCCAAGCTGATTTAAGGCACAGTCTATTTAGTTTATGTAAACGTTTGACCCACTGGAATTGTGATACAAGTGATTTATAAGTGAAATAATCTGTCTGTAAACAATTGTTGTAAAAATTACTTAGGGCCTATACTTTGTGCATGACACAACTGACTTGCCAAAACTATAGTTTGTTAACAAGACATTTGTGGAGTGGTTGAAAAACTAGTTTTAATATCTCCAACCTAAGTGTATGTAAACTTCCGACTTCAACTGTACATCAGTAGCAATACAAGGATATAACACCTAAAGAAGAGACAGAAACGCTTATGGGGGAGGTGTTGCTGTATATATTCAGAGCAACATCCCTGTAATGCTTAGAGAAGATCTTATGTCAAGTGTTCCTGAAGTGTTGTGGTTGCAGGTTCACTTGGCACATCTAAAGCATTTTCTTTTGGGGTGTTGCTATTGGCCACCAAGTGCTAACAGTCAGTATCTAAATAATGTGTGTGAAATGCTTGATAGTGTATGTGATGTAAACAGTGAGGTTGACTTACTTGGGGACCAAAACCATTGAATGGTTTTCATCAAGCTGTCCGCTCGAGAGGAACCTTGCCTGTAATCTGCACCAATAATCTGAGAGGAAGCAGTGCCTGTAATCTGGTTCAGGCTATTAATCAACCTACCAGGGTGTTAACAAACACTACAGGAACAAGATCATCCACATGTATTGATCACATTTTTACTAATGCTGTAGAACTTTGTTCTCAAGCTGTATCCGTACCCATTGGATGCAGTGATCACAACATTGTGGGTATATCCAGGAAAGCTAAAATTCCAACACCTGGGCCTAAAATAGTATATAAGAGATCAAACAAAATATTTGGCTGTGACTCTTATGTGGATGTTAAAAATATTTGCTGATCTGATGTGATTTAAAAGGAGCATCCAGATGCTGCACTTGATGCATTTATGAAATGGCTTCTTCCAATTATTTATAAACATGCACCTGTTAAGAAACTGTCTGTTAGAACTGTTAAGGCTCCATGGATTGATGAGGAATTTAAAAACTGCATGGTTGAAGGAGAAGGGGCAAAAGGAGTGGCTAATAAGTCTGCTTCACATCTGACTGGCTGATTTACAGCAAATTGAGAAATGATGTGAATAAACTTTATTATGAAGCCATGATCAATGATATAAAGAATGGTGGAAAAATAACCTCCTTTGTAACACTTTAAATTAAATGATGGGCATAAAGAAAAATTCAACTCCATCTTTCATCGAATCAGATTATTCATCACAAAACCATTTGATGTTGCCAATTATTTAAATGATTATTTCATTGGCAAAGTCGGCAAACCTAGGCAGGAAATGCCAACAATGAACAGTGAGCAAATGTATTTATGCATAAGAAAAACAAATAATGAAAGAAAAGCATTGCAAGTTTGAATTTTGTAAAGGTAGTGTGGGAGAGGTGGGAAAATTATTGTTATTAATCAATAATGACAAACCTCCTGGCATTGACAACTTCGATTGAAAGCTGCTGAGGATGGGAGCTGACTCTATAGCCATTCCTATCTGTCATATTTTTAATCTGAGCCAAGAAGGGTTGTCTTTGTCCTCAGGCCTGGAGAGAAGCCAAAGGATTTCTGCTACCCAAAAGTGATAAAGTGGCCTTTACTGGTTCTAACAGCCAACCTATAACCTTGCTGCCAGCTCTTAGCAAACTGTGAGAATAATTGTGTTTGACCAAATACAATGCTATTTCTCTGTAAAGAAATTAACAAAAGACTTTCAGCATGCTTATAGAGAAGGGCACTTAACATGTACTGCACTGAAAAAATTTACTGATGATTGGTTGCAAGAAATTGATAATAAGAAGATTGTAGGAGCTGTACTGTTAGATGTCAGTGATATTATTGACCATAACCTGTTGTTGAAAAAACGTGGATTCATATATCGTGGATTTAGAGCTATCTAAAAGAACTGAAAGAGTTTCCTTTAATGGATGTCAAACGTGCAATGTGTGGTGTACCGCAGGGCAGCTCTCTAGGGTTATTTTCTTTTTTTACCAATGACCTGCCACTGGCATTAAACATTTGTCCATGTATGCTGATGATTCAAACATACACACATCAGCAACTACAGCTAATGAAGTCAATGAAACCCTTCAAGAGTTGCTGTCTGTTTTGAAATGTGTGGCCAGTAATAAACTGGTCGTGAACATCTCTAAAACTAAGAGCATTGTATTTGGTACCAATCATTCCTTAAGTGCTGGACCTCAGCTGAATCTGGAAATGAAAGATGTGGCTGTTGAACAAGTTGAGACTAAATTACTTTGCATTACTTTAGATTGAAAACTGTCATGGTCAAAGCCTATAGATTCAATGGTTGTAAAGATGGGTAGAGGTCTAGACGTAACAAAGAGATGCTCTGCTTTTTTGACACCACACTCCAAAAAACTAGTTCTGTAGGCTTTAGTTTAGTCTAATCTTGATTATTGTCCAGTCATGTGGTCCAGTGCTGCAAGGTAAGACCCAGTTAAGGTGCAGCTGGCCCAGAACACAGCGGCATGTTTTGCTCTTAATTGTAATCAGAGGGCTGATATAAATACTATGCATGAATGTCTCTCTTGGCTAAGAGTTGAGGAGAAACAATGTGTTGAAAATCCCAATTTACACACAGCTTTGACACACACTTATCCCACCAGACATGCCACCAGGGGTCTTTTCACAGTCCCCAAATCCAGAACAAATTCAAGAAAGCGTACAGTATTATATAAAGCACTTATTGCATGGAACTTCCTTCCATCGCATATTGCTCAAATAAACAGCAAACCTGGTTTCAAAAAACAGATAAAGCAACACCTCGCGGCACAAAGCCTCTCCACTTTTTGACCTAGATAGTTTGTGTGTATGCATTGATATGTTGGCTGTGTGTGCCTGTCCTTGAGAACTGCTTTAATGAATATTTTACAGGCAAAGTGGACAAGTTGAGGAATGCTTTGATTCCAACTGATGGCTCCGTGTTATATACCCTTATAAAATAATGTATCATGAAGGAGAGGCAATGCATCTTTGAATTTAATTAAGTATAAAGGGAAGAGTTAGAAAGGATGCTGTTGTCTCTTTCGGATGGCAAGTCACCTGGTCCAGATAATCTTGACGCCAAATTGCTTAGAGTTACAGCCTATCAAATATCTACCCCAATCTCTCATATTTTTAATAAGTGCTTGATGTATGGTGTGTGCCCAGAAGTCTGGAAAGAGTCAAAGGTTATTCGACTACCTAAGGATAAAAAAAAATCTGCATTCACTGGTCCTAATAGTCGTCCTTTAAGCTTGCTGCCTGTGTTAAGTAAATTATTGGAAAGAAATGTATCTGTACAAATGAAGGATTATTTCTTATGTAATGGTCTGACAACGGGTTTCCAGCATGCATACAAAGGGCATTCTACGAGTACGGCCTTAGCACAAATGACAGATCCGTGGTTAAAGAGTATGGATGACAGGAAGTTAGTTGGTGCATTGTTGCTAGATTTCAGTGCTGCTTTTGACGTAATTGATCATGAACTGTTACTAGGTCAACTCAAATGTTATGGTTTTAAGTCTGCAGCTCTATCCTGGATGGAAAGGTATTTATCCAGGAGAAGGCAAAAAGTGTTCTTTAATGGTAGCTTTAAAACAAGTGAAGATATACACTGTGGAAGTTGCCTAGGCCCACTTCTCTACACTACCTTCACTAATGATTTACCTTCAGTAATGAACAAAGATGTAGCGCAGCATAGAATATAACGAGGTAACAGATGTAGCAGTGAACTAACAATGGTGTCTGAGTGGGTTGATTTGAACACATTTCTAAAACGAAATGTATTGTATTTGGTTCAAGATATATGCTTGCTGATGATCCCCAATTGAATTTGTAGATGAATAGAACACTTTTTTTTAACCTTTATTTACCTAGGCAAGTCAGTTAAGAACAAATTCTTATTTACAATTATGTCCTAGGAACAGTGGGTTAACTGCCTTGTTCAGGAGCAGAACGACAGATTTTTACCATGTCAGCTCAGGGATTTGATCTAGCAACCTTTCGGTTACTGGCCCAATGCTCTAACCACTAGGCTACCTGCCGCCCCACGCATATAGAGCAAGTGAAAAAAATGAAACTACCAGGCGTTGGACACAGCTTTATCATGGTCCGGAACACATAGATAATATAGTTATTAAGATGGTTAAGGGAATTGCTGTTACAAGAAACATCGAGCACACTGAATCAGGTGATTCAATCCCTGGTCCTATCACACTTAGAGTACTGTCTGGTTATATGGTCAATCCCTGGTCCTATCACACTTAGAGTACTGTCTGGTTATATGGTCAATCCCTGGTCCTATCACACTTAGAGTACTGTCTGGTTATATGGTCAATCCCTGGTCCTATCACACTTAGAGTACTGTCCGGTTATATGGTCAATCCCTGGTCCTATCACACTTAGAGTACTGTCTGGTTATATGGTCAAACCCTGGTCCTATCACACTTAGAGTACTGTCTGGTTATATGGTCATCTGCAGCAAAGAAAGATATAAAACATCTCCAAATGGCTCAGAACAGGGCTTCCAGATTAGCTCTTCATTGCTCTATCCGTATGAATATTACCCAAATGCATCAGAATCTCTCATGGCGTCATGTTAAAAACAAATTACTATCCAGTCTTCTGATTTTCTTTCGGAATGTTATATTTAAAAATATATATATATTTTTCAGTCCAGTTAGTACATACTAGCAACATGCAAAACCACCTAACCATACAGGCAAATTCAGGGCAGCTAAGACAACCCAAGTCAAGGACAAATCGCCTTAAATCTACAGTTTTATATAGAGCTATAGCTGAATGGAACTCTTTACCAATCCATATTTCTCACGCAAAAAGTAAATCCACCTTCAAGAAAAACATCTAATGTGATATATCATATGACCGGACAGCAAATAGAAAGCATCAACTGAATGTTAAATGTGTTTCCTGTCAGGTATTTTAATTATCTGTACTGTCTACTTGTTGAATGTTTGAAGTCTTGATTGTGGTTGTTTGTAATGTCTTGTTAATTGGTGTTGGACCCCAGGAAGATCAGCTAGCGTTACGGCGTTAGGTAATGGTGATACTAATACAAATTACAAATCGTCTATTGATGTTCTGTTTCATGTTTTGTGTGGACCCAGGAAGAGTAGCTGCTGCTTTTGCAACAGCTAATGAGGATCCTAATAAAATACCAAATACCAATTCCTCCCTGACCAAGACCCTTCTCCCCCGAATGCTCAGTTTGGCCGGAATGCCAGTCTAGGAAGAGACTTGGTGGTTCGAAACATCTTCCATTTAAGAATGATGGATGCCACTTTGTTCTTGGGACCTTCAATGCTGCAGACACTTTTTGGTACCCTTCCCCAGATCTGTGCCTCGACACAGTCCTGTCTCGGAGCTCTACGGAGAATTCCTTCGACGTCATGGCTTGGTTTTTACTCTGACATACACTGTCAACTGTGGAATCGGTGTGTGCCTTTCCAAATCATGTCCAATGAATTGAATTTACCAATAGAAACAGGATGCACCTGAGCTCAATTTTGAGTCTCATAGCAAAGAGTCTTATGTAAATAAGGTATTTCTGTTTCTCCAATGCAGCCTTGTCGATGACAGTAGGGGCGTGCTCCCCTGTTTCCTGTAGCCCACGATCAGCTCCTTGGTTTTGCTGATGTTAAAGGAGAGGCTGTTTCCCTGGTGCCAGGGATCTGACCTCCCTGTAGGCTGTCTCGTTTTGCATTCAACGATCAGGCCCACCATTGTCTCATCTGCAAACTTAATGACGGTGTTGGAGTCATGTTTGGCCACGCAGTCATGGGTGTACAGGGAGTACTAACCTATTCCTTGGGGATTTCAATCAGGAAATTACAAGATCATCAGGAAATCCCTACAGGGAAAGCCTGGAATGTATCCACAATGGAGGGACATCTAACCATTCCTGTTGCAAACCCTCCAGCTGCTAAAAAGGATATGGTTGGCCACAGATATCCTTTTTAATTTGTCAAGCAATAAATTATGGCTGCATTTACAACCGATACGTCACAGTTTAACACCACAATCTCAGCTACTATACCCGTTTCCCATGCCATGACTGAGCCTGAACACTTTATCTGCCCCCAACATCCTTGAAATTGGCATCAAAGCATCAGAGCATGGCTTCTAACAACACTGTTATTAACGTGATGGGTTTGGGGTTCCGGTGGGTCACCGAGGGCCGGCAGAGACCAAGGGAGGGCAGGGTGGCAGGGTTAAGTGAGGGATGTGTACAGCCATCCACCAGACCTCTCATACAGCCAGGAAGAGGCTTCACTAGAGGAGAGAGACTGCTGTTCCTCTCTCACACACCACTAGGAATCACTAATTATGGTTCCTGGGTTTGGGCTCCTCTCAATAATCAAACCTGTTACTCATGTATTTATCCTAACAAAGAAAAAAGCATTTACTAAATGGCATATATTATATTACATCTCTATCTGTTGTTAGCAGATTTAATCACTACATTAATTAAGAGTAAGCAGGAAGTCTCCACTGAAAAACTATTTAGGGAAAAATGTTTTTACTTAATCAGAAACCACATTTTTCAACGAACAGGTTTTAAAGTGATTGTGATATATGTTAAGCATCTCCATTTAGCAAGGGTGTGGTGTACGAAAACGTACATCTCTCTCGCTCTCTCTCAGCGGTACCCACTATTTTTGTTCAAAGTTAGGGAGGAAGGGGACAGAGTTTTAGTTTCCTAAAAATCTAATCAAATGACATTTTATTGGTCACATACACGTGTTTAGCAGATGTTATTGCGAGTGTAGCGAAATGCTTCTGTTTCTAGCTCCGACAGTGCAGTAATATCTAACAAGTAATATCTAACAATGTCAGAACATATACCCAATACACACAAATATAAGTAAAAGAATGGAGTATATAAATATACGGAAGAGCAATGTCAGAGCTGCATAGACTAAGATACAGTAGAATAGTACATACATAATAGATGAGTAATGCAAAATATGTAAACATTATAAAATGACGAGTGTTGACTAGTGTTCCATTTATTAAAGTGCTCAGTGATTTCAAGTCTATGTATATAGGCAGCAGTCTCTAATGTGCTAGTGATGGCTATTTAACAGTCTGATGGCTTTGAGGTAGAAGCTTTTTTGCAGTCTCTGCAGTCTCTGGTGTGGTGTGTGCGATGGCTTTGCAGCCTAGCGCGGAGACAACGCTGTCATTACAGCATGGACTCAGGTGTGTTCCTGAGAATGGAGTTAAGGTGGAGGAGGTTCTGCTTGTGGTTGGCGAACAGGTAGGACCTGAATTTATACATTCTGCATCCAGAACGAGCAAAGCTGTGGTTGTGTTCAAGAAAAGAGTACATTTAGTGGTTAGGCTAATTACTAGTGGAATATTTGTAAGGGACGTGTTGGTGCCAATTTCCCCTCTTTCAACTCCTTCGACAAGAGCGGTAGTTGCCAATCTGCCTCCATTTATTACAGATGTTCAAATCCGGAAAGAGTTGCTGTCAGCAGGTTTTCAGGAGCAGATGCCGTTAAAAGCATGTTGTTTAGTTCCAGAGGCAAATATTCATGTTTCTGAATAACATTGAGCAACAGTTAAACGTGCATTTCAAAGTGAGACATGGGGAGGGGCTCTACACGAGGTTTGCTAGCACAGATAGTCTGCAGTGGATTGAGTGTGGGGATTTGGAGCATAAGAGGTTTGTGTGCCCACATAAAGGCCGTAGACAAGGTGAGGGTACAAGCGCCAGTGGGCAATATCGAGGTCAACATGCAGGGGGCCATGAGATGCAGGCAGCAGAGGTTGGGCCTAGTCATGCTATAGATGTTGGTGTAGATGAGGCTGGGTCAGGTCATGCTATCCACAAGTTTCCTGGGGAGGTTACTGGGGAAACGATTATGGGTGGCACTTCCGGCAGAAGTAGCTGTGGTATTTTTGGTTTTAGAAGCTAGCTAACTGGGATAAGCAATAATAAGATATTCACTCGCTAGATGATGAAATGTTACAGAGCTCGGGGACAACGTGGTTGTACATACAACCAGACAAAACTTCATGATTGGCTTAAATTGGAGTGTTTCGACCATAAACTTAAAACTAAATCACAATGTTCCTGTTAGATGGTACAGTTTCCATCACCTCCCAAAAGACGATGCAGCGAAAAGAAATTGGCTCAAAAATTTAAACTTAAAAAAGCCCCCGAAAAATGTGTATGTTTGCTCGTTTCACTTTGTTGATAAAACGCCAACACAGGATAACACATACCCAACGCTCTTTCTGGGTTATGAGAGGCCACCAGAGAAGAGACGCCCCCTTAGCAGGAGAGCTGACAAACATGTCACAAGAATAGGTAGGTCGACTAGTTTTAATCGTGTTTGTCTTCAGTTTTTGTTACTAGAATGTGACTACGGTCAAGGTCCTAAAAGATATCATAACCGCCATTGATAAGAGACAATACTGTGCAGCCGTATTCATCGACCTGGCCAAGGCTGTCGACTCTGTCAATCACCACATTCTTATCGGCAGATTCAACAGCCTTGGTTTCTCAAATGATTGCCTCGCCTGGTTCACCAAGCTATGGATTCAACAACGTAAGTAAATATGCTACCGTACGTGACACGAGGCCACTTCTTCACGTCATCTTCCCAACCATCAATTATGGAGGGTAAACGTCGGCTATTATTACCCTTCTTGATCTCTGTCAGGTTGTGTTCCCACATCATTATTAGTTTGGCAAGCTCTTCATGAATGAGTGAAGAACCCGTTTACTTCTGACCGGAAATAACACCCATAATTCACACAAGGCATCATCTGACATGGGAAACTCATGGAAAGATGGTGGTGTAGCTGAGTCTGGGTATAGTCATGCTATAGATGGTGTTCGACAAAATGATAAAAAAGTGTGGAGATGTTGCAGGAGATATGGTGTGTCGGGGGGGTCTGTATAGCTGGGGAAGATGGTTGGATATACGGTTGTAGAAGTGGTGAGGTTTTGGTTATTGTAATGTGTGGTGGTGTTGTTGAGGAAGTATCATTAAAGAAAGACAAAAAGTCTCTCTCTCTCAGCATTAGACCATTCCATGGACATGTGTGACAGAAGATTTTGAGTGTCCCAGACTCCATCCTAGTGAATCAAATGATGGATATATAGGCCCAGCTCCATACAAGGGAATACCGTCACTCTTGATAAAAACAACATTTACTACTGGCAATTTTTATTTATTTATTTTTATTTTACCTTTATTTAACCAGGTAGGCAAGTTGAGAACAAGTTCTCATTTACAATTGCGACCTGGCCAAGATAAAGCAAAGCAGTTCGACAGATAAAACGACACAGAGTTACACATGGAGTAAAAACAAACATACAGTCAATAATGCAGTATAAACAAGTCTATATACAATGTGAGCAAATGAGGTGAGAAGGGAGGTAAAGGCAAAAAAAGGCCATGATGGCAAAGTAAATACAATATAGCAAGTAAAATACTGGAATGGTAGTTTTGCAATGGAAGAATGTGCAAAGTAGAAATAAAAAAATAATGGGGTGCAAAGGAGCAAAATAAATAAATAAATAAAAATTAAATACAGTTGGGAAAGAGGTAGTTGTTTGGGCTAAATTTTAGGTGGGCTATGTACAGGTGCAGTAATCTGTGAGCTGCTCTGACAGTTGGTGCTTAAAGCTAGTGAGGGAGATAAGTGTTTCCAGTTTCAGAGATTTTTGTAGTTCGTTCCAGTCATTGGCAGCAGAGAACTGGAAGGAGAGGCGGCCAAAGAAAGAATTGGTCTTGGGGGTGACTAGAGAGATATACCTGCTGGAGCGTGTGCTACAGGTGGGAGATGCTATGGTGACCAGCGAGCTGAGATAAGGGGGGACTTTACCTAGCAGGGTCTTGTAGATGACATGGAGCCAGTGGGTTTGGCGACGAGTATGAAGCGAGGGCCAGCCAACGAGAGCGTACAGGTCGCAATGGTGGGTAGTATATGGGGCTTTGGTGATAAAACGGATTGCACTGTGATAGACTGCATCCAATTTGTTGAGTAGGGTATTGGAGGCTATTTTGTAAATGACATCGCCAAAGTCGAGGATTGGTAGGATGGTCAGTTTTACAAGGGTATGTTTGGCAGCATGAGTGAAGGATGCTTTGTTGCGAAATAGGAAGCCAATTCTAGATTTAACTTTGGATTGGAGATGTTTGATATGGGTCTGGAAGGAGAGTTTACAGTCTAACCAGACACCTAAGTATTTGTAGTTGTCCACGTATTCTAAGTCAGAGCCGTCCAGAGTAGTGATGTTGGACAGGCGGGTAGGTGCAGGTAGCGATCGGTTGAAGAGCATGCATTTAGTTTTACTTGTATTTAAGAGCAATTGGAGGCCACGGAAGGAGAGTTGTATGGCATTGAAGCTTGCCTGGAGGGTTGTTAACACAGTGTCCAAAGAAGGGCCGGAAGTATACAGAATGGTGTCGTCTGCGTAGAGGTGGATCAGGGACTCACCAGCAGCAAGAGCGACCTCATTGATGTATACAGAGAAGAGAGTCGGTCCAAGAATTGAACCCTGTGGCACCCCCATAGAGACTGCCAGAGGTCCGGACAGCAGACCCTCCGACTTGACACACTGAACTCTATCAGAGAAGTAGTTGGTGAACCAGGCGAGGCAATCATTTGAGAAACCAAGGCTGTCGAGTCTGCCGATGAGGATATGGTGATTGACAGAGTCGAAAGCCTTGGCCAGATCAATGAATACGGCTGCACAGTAATGTTTCTTATCGATGGCGGTTAAGATATCGTTTAGGACCTTGAGCGTGGCTGAGGTGCACCCATGACCAGCTCTGAAACCAGATTGCATAGCAGAGAAGGTATGGTGAGATTCGAAATGGTCGGTAATCTGTTTGTTGACTTGGCTTTCGAAGACCTTAGAAAGGCACGGTAGGATAGATATAGGTCTGTAGCAGTTTGGGTCAAGAGTGTCCCCCCCTTTGAAGAGGGGGATGACCGCAGCTGCTTTCCAATCTTTGGGAATCTCAGACGACACGAAAGAGAGGTTGAACAGGCTAGTAATAGGGGTGGCAACAATTTCGGCAGATAATTTTAGAAAGAAAGGGTCCAGATTGTCTAGCCCGGCTGATTTGTAGGGGTCCAGATTTTGCAGCTCTTTCAGAACATCAGCTGAATGGATTTGGGAGAAGGAGAAATGGGGAAGGCTTGGGCGAGTTGCTGTTGGGGGTGCAGTGCTGTTGTCCGGGGTAGGAGTAGCCAGGTGGAAAGCATGGCCAGCCGTAGAAAAATGCTTATTGAAATTCTCAATTATGGTGGATTTATCAGTGGTGACAGTGTTTCCTATCTTCAGTGCAGTGGGCAGCTGGGAGGAGGTGTTCTTATTCTCCATGGACTTTACAGTGTCCCAGAACTTTTTTGAGTTAGTGTTGCAGGAAGCAAATTTCTGCTTGAAAAAGCTAGCCTTGGCTTTTCTAACTGCCTGTGTATAATGATTTCTAGCTTCCCTGAACAGCTGCATATCACGGGGGCTGTTCGATGCTAATGCAGAACGCCATAGGATGTTTTTGTGTTGGTTAAGGGCAGTCAGGTCTGGGGAGAACCAAGGGCTATATCTGTTCCTGGTTCTAAATTTCTTGAATGGGGCATGTTTATTTAAGATGGTTAGGAAGGCATTTTTAAAAAATATCCAGGCATCCTCTACTGACGGGATGAGATCAATATCCTTCCAGGATACCCCGGCCAGGTCGATTAGAAAGGCCTGCTCGCAGAAGTGTTTCAGGGAGCGTTTTACAGTGATGAGTGGAGGTCGTTTGACCGCTGACCCATTACGGATGCAGGCAATGAGGCAGTGATCGCTGAGATCTTGGTTGAAGACAGCAGAGGTGTATTTAGAGGGGAAGTTGGTTAGGATGATATCTATGAGGGTGCCCGTGTTTAAGGTTTTGGGGAGGTACCTGGTAGGTTCATTGATTATTTGTGTGAGATTGAGGGCATCAAGTTTAGATTGTAGGATGGCTGGGGTGTTAAGCATGTTCCAGTTTAGGTCGCCTAGCAGCACGAACTCTGAAGATAGATGGGGGGCAATCAGTTCACATATGGTGTCCAGAGCACAGCTGGGGGCAGAGGGTGGTCTATAGCAGGCGGCAACGGTGAGAGACTTGTTTTTAGAGAGGTGGATTTTTAAAAGTAGAAGTTCAAATTGTTTGGGTACAGACCTGGATAGTAGGACAGAACTCTGCAGGCTATCTTTGCAGTAGATTGCAACACCGCCCCCTTTGGCAGTTCTATCTTGTCTGAAAATGTTGTAGTTTGGAATTAAAACTTCAGAATTTTTGGTGGTCTTCCTAAGCCAGGATTCAGACACAGCTAGAACATCCGGGTTGGCAGAGTGTGCTAAAGCAGTGAATAGAACAAACTTAGGGAGGAGGCTTCTAATGTTAACATGCATGAAACCAAGGCTATTACGGTTACAGAAGTCGTCAAAAGAGAGCGCCTGGTGAATAGGAGTGGAGCTAGGCACTGCAGGGCCTGGATTCACCTCTACATCGCCAGAGGAACATAGGAGGAGTAGAATAAGGGTACGGCTAAAAGCTATGAGAATTGGTCGTCTAGAACGTCTGGAACATAGAGTAAAAGGAGGTTTCTGGGGGCGATAAAATAGCATCAAGGTATAATGTACAGACAAATGTATGGCAGGATGTGAATACAGTGGAGGTAAACCTAGGTATTGAGTGATGAAGAGAGAGATATTGTCTCTAGAAACATCGTTGAAACCAGGAGATGTCATTGCATGTGTGGGTGGTGGAACTAATAGGTTGGATAAGGTATAGTGAGCAGGACTAGAGGCTCTACAGTGAAATAAGCCAATAAACACTAACCAGAACAGAAATGGACAAGACATATTGACATTAAGGATAGGCATGCTTAGTCGAGTGATCAAAAGGGTCCGGTGAGTGGAGAGGTTGGTTGGTGATTTAGACAGCTAGCCAGGGCATCGGTAGCAAGCTAGCATAGGATGGAGGTCTGTTAGCCACCCCTTACGTTCCGTCAGTAGATTAGTGGGGTTCCGTGTGGTAGAGGGGATTAATCCAAATCACACAACAACAACAAAAATAAAAACAATAGATATAGTTATAGAGGCCCAAGAAGAAAATATAATAATAATAATTAAAAAAATAATTAAAAAAAAATAATAATAAAAAAATTGTCCGATTGTCTATTCAGATAGCAGCCGGTAAGACAGCTAACGGTTAGCAGGCCGCAGATGGGCGTTCAGGTAACGTCGCGACGGAGGAGCCGGCCGAATAACTCCTTCGGGTAGATAACGTCGGCAGTCCAGTTGAGAAGGCCCGGTGGGGCTCCGCGAAGGCAGTAAAACGGGTCCGGATAGGTGACTGCAGCCCAGGTGTGATTGATGGAACTCAGGAGTGATTGACGGAGCTTGCTAGCTCCGATGGTCACACGGATAGCAGCTAGCTAGCTGTGAGATCCGGGTATGAATGTCCAGGGACATGGAGAGAAAAATTGGTCCGGTATGTTCCGTTCCGAGCCGCGCTGCGCCGTACAGAACTGGCGATAGATTTTCGAGCTAAAGGATAGCTGATGACCACAAAACGATTTGCCAGTAAAGGAGCTAACTAGCTTCTGAACTAGCTTCTGGATTAGCTTCTGGCTAGTTTCAGGCTAGCTTCTTGGAGTTTCTGGCTAGCTTCTTGGAGGATTACAGATCTGAGGTAAATAATACTTTTTTATAAATATACATTGGTGAGGCGGGTTGCAGGAGAGTGTTTTGAAGATGAGTTGATGGAAAATAAAAATAAAATGTATGTGAAAAAGTTGTAAATATATATATATACAGGACACGACAAGACGAGGACAAAAGACGTCTGAACTGCTATGCCACCTTGGAGAATAATTGTAATCTCCCCTGCATGGAGACTTCCACTGGAGTCTTACATCTAATGTCCATATGAAATAGGTTAGAACAGTCTGAAGACAACATTTAGAACATCTAAAACACCAGAGGGAATGAATCTTTCTACACCAGTGGAATAAGACTAAAATGTCATCTTTGAGGACACATCGGTTTCTGTCGTTTATCTGACAAGGGTATTTATAAAAACAAGACTAAAGTCTAGACATTGAGGCAGCTGTAGCATTTAGATAATCAACATACCCTAATTATAAGGTTTATCGTCAACATTTCAGAGAGAGATATATATATATATACATACATATACAGTACCAGTGAAAAGTTCGGACATACATACTCACTTAAGTTTTTTAAAATTACTATTTCTACATTGTAGAATAAAATTGAAGACCTCAAAACTATGAAATAACACATATGGAATCATGTAGTAACCAAAATAATGTTAAACAAATCAACATATATTTAATATTTGAGATTCTTAAAAGTAGCCACCCTTTGCCTTGATGACAGCTTTGCACACTTTAGGCATTCTCTCAACCAGCTTCATGAGGCAGTCACCTGGAATGCATTTCAATTAACAGGTGTGTCTTGTTAAAAGTTAATTTGTGGAATTTCTTTCCTTCCTAATGCGTTTGAGCCAATCAGTTGTGTTGTGATAAGGTAGGGGAGGTATACAGAACATAGCCCTATTTGGTAAAAGACAAAGTCCATATTATGGCAAGAACCGCTAAACCAAGATGGCGTAGCAGTCAGATGTATTTGTCCTTCGTCTTGTCGTGTCCTGGTTAGTGATTATTGTCTTATTTCACTGTAGAGCCTCTAGCCCTGCTCAATAAGCCTTAACCAACTATTTAGTTCCACCTCCCACACATGCGGTGACATCGCCTGGTTTAAACTTCTCTAGAGACAATATCTCTCTTATCATTACTCAATGCCTAGGTTTACCTCCAATGTACTCACATCCTACTTTACCTTTGTCTGTACATTATGCCTTGAATCTATTCTATCGCGCCCAGAAACCTGCTCCTTTTACTCTCTGTTCCGAACGCACTAGGCGAATAGTTTCGATAGACTTTAGCCGCACCCTTATCCTACTCCTCCTCTGTTCCTGTGGTGATGTAGAGGATAATCCAGGCCCTGCAGTGCCTAGCTCCACTCCTACTCCCCAGGTGCTCTCATTTGTTGACTTCTGTAACCGTAAAAGCATTGGTTTCATGCATGTTAACATTAGAAGCCTCCTTTCTAAGTTTGTTTATTTCACTGCTTTAGCACACTCTGCCAACCCGGATGTCCTAGCCGTGTCTGAATCCTGGCTTAGGAAGACCACCAAAACCCCTAACATTTCCATCCCCAACTAAAACATTTATAGGCAAGATAGAACTGCCAATGGGGGCAGTGTTGCAATCTACTGCAGAGATAGCCTGCAGAGTTGTGTGTTGCTATCCAGGTCTGTACACAAACAATTCAAGCTTCTACTTTTAAAAATCCACCTTTCCAGAATCAAGTCTCTCAACGTTGCCGCTTGCTATAGACCATCCTCTGCCCCAGCTGTGCCCTGGACACCATATGTGAATTGATTGCCCCCCATCTATCTTCAGAGCTCGAGCTGCTAGGTGACCTAAAGTGGGACGTGGTTAACACCCTAGCCATCCTGCAATCTAAGCTTGATGCCCTCAATCTCACACAAATGATCAATTAACCCACCAGGTACAACCCCAAATCCATAAACACGGGCACCCTCATAGATAACATCCTAACCAACTTGCACTCCAAATACACCACTGTTGTTTTCAACCAAGATCTCAGCGATCACTGCCAGCATCCATCGTGGGTCTGCGGTCAAATGACCACCCCTAATCACTGTCAAACGCTCCCTGAAATACTTCCTGTGGTGTTCTGCATTAGCATCGAATAGCCTCCGTGATATGCAACTTTTCAGGGAAGTTAAGAACAAATATTACACAGGCAGTTAGGAAAGCTAAGGCTAGCTTTTTAAATCAGAAATTTGCATCCTGTAGCACAAACTCAGAAGTTCTGGGACACTGTAAAGTTCATGGAGAATAAGAGCACCTCCTCCCAGCTGCCCAATGCACTGAGGCTAGGAAACACTGTCACCACCAATAAATCCACTATAATTGAGAATGTCCATTTTTCTATGGCTGGCCATGCTTTCCACCTGGCTACCCCTACCCCGATCAACAGCCCTCCACCCCCCACAGCTACTTACCCAAGCCTCCCCATTTCCCCTTCACCCAAATCCAGATATCGAATGTTCTGAAAGAGCTGCAAAATCTGGACCCCTACAAATCATCCGGGCTAGACAATCTGGATCTTCTCTTTTTGAAATTATCTGCCGAAATTGTTGCAACCCCTATTACTAGCCTGTTCAACCTCTTTTTCGTATCGTCTGAGATTCCCATAGATTGGAAAGCTGCCATAGTCATCCCATTCTTCAAAGGGGAGACACTCTAGACCCAAACTGCTACAGACCTATATCTATCCTACCCTGCCTTTCTAAAGTCTTCAAAAAGCCAAGTTAACAAACAGATTACCAACCATTTCGAATCCCACCGTACCTTCTCCGCAGAGCTGGTCATGGGTGCACCTCATCCACGCTCAAGGTCCTAAACAATATCATAACCTCCATCAATAAGAGACATTACTGTGCAGCCGTATTCATCGACCTGGCCAAGGCTGTCGACTCTGTCAATCACTACATTCTTATCGACAGACTCAACAGCCTTGGTTTCTCAAATGATTGCCTCGCCTGGTTTACCAACTACTTCTCTGATAGAGTTCACTGTGTCAAATCAGAGGACCTGTTGCCCAGACCTCTGGCAGTCTCTATGGGGGTGCCACAGGGTTCAATTCTCGGGCCGACTCTCTTCTCTGTATACATCAATGATGTCGCTCTTGCTGCTGGTGATTCTCTGATCCACCTCTACGCAGACGACACCATTCTGTATACTTCTGGCCCTTATTTGGACACTGTGTTTACAACCCTCCAGACGAGCTTCAATGCCATACAACTCTTCTTCCATGGCCTCCAACTGCTCTTAAATGCAAGTAAAACTAAATGCATGCTCTTCAACCAATTGCTGCCCACACTTGCCTGCCCATCCAGCATCACTACTCTGGACGGTTCCGACTTAGTATATGTGGACAACTACAAATACCTAGGTGTCTGGTTAGATTATAAACTCTCCTTCCAGACTCACATTAAGCATCTCCAATCCAAAAGTAAATCTAGAATCGGCTTCCTATTTTGCAACAAAGCATCCTTCACTCATGCTGCCAAAATACCCTCATAAAACTGACCATCCTACCGATCCTTGACTTTGGCGATGTCATTTGCAATATAGCCTCCAACACTCTACTCAACAAATTGGATGCAGTCTATCACAGTGCCATCCGTTTTGTCACCCACCCATAGCATGCACTCCAGCAGGAATATCCCACTGGTCACCCTCAAAGCCAATTCTTCCTTTGGCCGCCTTTCCTTCCAGTTCTCTGCTGCCAATGACTGAAACGAACTGCAAAAATCACTGAGATGGAGACTTATCTCCCTCACTAGCTTTAAGCACCAGCTGTCAGAGCAGCTCACAGATCACTGCACCTGTACATAGCCCATCTGTAAATAGCCCATCCAAATACTTCATCCCCATACTGTATTTATCTTGCTCCTTTTCACCCCAGTATCTCTAGTTGCACATTAATCTTCTGCACACACTTCTACCATTCCAGTGTTTAATTGCTATATTGTAATTACTTTGCCACCATGGCCTATTTATTTCCTTACCTCCCTTATCTTACCTCATTTACACATGCTGTATATAGACTTTTTCTACTGTATTATTGACTGTATGTTTGTTTATTCCATGTGTAACTCTGTGTTGTTGTATGTGTCAAACTGCTTTGCTTTATCTTGGCCAGGTCGCAGTTGCCAATGATGTTCTCAACTAGCCTACCTGGTTAAATAAAGGTTAAATAAAATAAAAAAAATAAGCAAAGAGAAATGACAATCCATTATTACTTTAAGATATGAAGGCCAGTTAATATGGAGCATTTCAAAAGTTTCTTCAAGCGCAGCCGCAAAAACCATCAAGCGCTATGATGAAACTGGCTCTCATGAGAACCGCCACAGGAAAGGAAGACCCAGAGTTACCTCTGCTGCTGAGGATAGGTTTATTAGAGTTAACTGCATCTCCGATTGCAGCCCAAATAAATGCTTCAGAGTTCAAGTAACGGACACACCTCAACATCAACTGTTCAGAAGAGACCTCATGAATCAGGCCTTAATGGTCAAATTGCTGCAAAGGAACCACTACTAAAGGACACCAATAATAAGAAGAGACTTGCTTGGACCAAGAAACATGAGCAATGGACATTAGACCAGTGGAAATCTGACCTTTGGTCTGCGTCTTTGTCAGACGCAGAGTATGTGAAAGGATTATCTCTGCATGTATCGTAACCACCGTGAAGCATGGAGGAGGTGGTGTGGTGGTGCTTTGCTGGTGACATTGCCGTGATTTTTTAGAATTCAAAGCACACCTAACCAGCATGATTAGCACAGCATTCAGTGATAACCCATCACATCTGGTTAGCGCTTAGTGGGACTATAATTTGTTTTTCAACAGGACAATGACCCAACACACCTCCAGGCTGTATAAGGGCTATTTGACCAAGAAGGAGAATGATGGAGTGCTGCATCAGATGACCTGGCCTCCACAATCACCCGACATCAACCCAGTTGAGATGGTTTGGGATGTTGGACCGCAGAGTCAAGAAAAAGCAGCTCAGCATATGTGGAAACTCCTTCAAGACTGTTCGAAAATCATTCCAGGAGAAGATGGTTGAGAGAATGCCAAAAGTGTGCAAAGCTGTCATCAAGGAAAAGGGTGACTACTTTGAAGACGATAAAATATAAAATCTATTTAGATTTGTTTAGCACTTTTTTGGAGACTACATGATTCCATATGTGTTATTTCATAGTTTTGATGTCTTCACTATTATTCTACAATGTAGACACAGTACAAATAAAGAAAACCCCTTGAATGAGTAGGTCAGTCCAAACTTTTGACTGGTACTGTATATACAGGCTTTCCAAATACAAATTATACAGCAAAAGGTTCCTTGATTTGGACAATTTCACCATTTACATTCACTGAATAACATGTATATAGTGTAGGAACTATGAACTTTTCTTAGAAAGCGTCATGATTGCACTGATTATAAGTAGACAACAATGATTCTCCTTTTCTACCACAGAAGCCGTTTGGGACAGAACAGCAGGAACAGGTCCTATTCTGTGGCACACTCAGGCATTGTGCCATCCAGTTCTAGACTGATTGAGGGTGGTATTTAACAGCACAATGGGGACTCAGACACAACAATGCTTCTCTCCTACTATGTAAGACGGGCAGGAAAGCTGCGTGTCAAACTGTAAAAATAATTATGCAAATAAGGACAGTCTGAGCAGGTTATCATTACAGAACAGAACATATGGCAATTATCACAATGCGCTGACAGTGTTACAGTAAAAGGTGCAATCTGTAACTGTTGTTGACAAATATTGCAATTGACTGAGTAAAAATAGCAGCGAGTGGCATTGATTGTGCTTACATAATGTAGTAGGAACATTGTCAATAGAAAACAATGGCCGCATCCGAATACCCATACTAGCGTACTACATACTTAAACTGCATGCTATGTACTCATCATTGCATACTATTTAGCACGAACCGTTTAGTAAAACGTATGCAGTGTGCTACAGCCGCAATGCAGTAGCGACTCCTGACTGGCCGAGTAGGTGGGGCGGGGCTGAGTGCGGGTGGATTTTATCAAATTCAACAGACATGCGTCACATTAACCAGCCTGATAATGGCTCATTTTCAATTTGATTATTATTTTTTACTCTGAATAGAATAGGAATGGAGTTATAGGCCTGCTCATCCTGGTTATAGACAGACTATCACATTGGACCTAAACCTTAGCCCATAGGGCCCATCTATCCTATTTAAAAAGGGCTGAAGATAGAAACAGATCATTTGGTTCCATTTCAACACAATTATTAGTGAAACCAAAGTGCTGTAACATATATAAATGCAATCAAATAGCCTAGTACACACACCAAAACTTTTCAAATGTTCGAATCAAAAGGCTACTGCACAGAAAGAAAGTGGACAGTTCGGTGCATCGCAAATTCAGAACTGCTGGACTGGCTGTTTGAGAAGATTTGAATCTGAAGTAAATACCAACATAGCGACTGTAGGTCAAAGCTGTGTGCTGGAAAACCTTAGTAGACATGGAAAAATAGGCATTTTTGTGCTCATGTGAATTTCCTTTTTTCCCCCCGGCTTCAGACCAATACCGATTCTCACTTAAAAAGTTTTTGGGTTAATAATAAACTAAAGCACTCATCATTGGGAACGAGATCATAATCACTGCTAAGGCTTGATCCATAATGTAGATGGTTAAATAGGTAGCGCAGCCTACTAAACTAAAACAATCCATGTATTCAAATCAAAACGCCTGATTAACATGACAACAGTAACACATCCAGAGTCCCCGGACCCGACACATTCACAAATAAAAAAGATGGTTTAGTATTTAGTTTAAAATCTCTGACGAAGGCTAAGAAACACTTTTCAATGAGAAAACACAAGCCCACTTTGGGTTGTGCCACTCATAGGAACTTCAAAAGTAGAGCAGTGCAGGCTGTGCATGAAGGTCAGAGATCATTGGACATTGTTTTTGATCGGATCATTACTGAGCCTGGCTGGGATAAAGATTAAATCACTCACAGCAGTGCTCTGAAACAGAAAATTAAGGATTTCATGTTACAAGTACATCAGCTGAAAGGTCATTTTCCTGTAAAAACCTACCTATGCAATAGTCGTAGACGAGAGAGACTCAAAACTGTAAATGGAAAGGTGTGTGCTGCATAGACTTGTCCAGTGGAGTAGACTACTGTATGACAGAGTCATTTACCAATGTGTCAGCATGAAAGAGAGGATGGTGGCATTCCTCTCCAAGTAGGGTGAGTCAACATGTTTTTCTCTTTGCACGCACACACACACTGATTGATTGGACTGAATTGTTATTGGTGTTTTAACATTTCTATCGTATTAGGCTGGGCATGTAGTTAATGTTTGTGTTGTCATCTTCGCTGTAAGATGATCCATTTCTGTCTGCGTACCATGATATTCATTGTTTTAGCTCGGTTTGTTTCATGTTTGCTTCCCTCTTCGCCGCAAGATGGTAATACTTAACTATTTATCTAGCCTGAACTGTTGGCATATATTCTCCACATTTCTTCTAAATTGCACATATTATTTTTATGAGTCAGTGTGAATGTGCTCGTTGAGATGCTGCCTCTGCCAGAGAAGTGCTGTCCAACTGCTGGTGCTGATAGCGGTAGGCCACGCTCTCCAGTAACTTTCCATGGTTCTGAATATATATTTAGAGTGCACTGTTTTTATGCACATCTTGGGGATACCACAGGTTAACATGAGTATTCCGGTGGCTTCTCTATAGTTAGCCTACAACATCTCAAAGTAGAAGGGCATTGCAGTTACATTTCCCATAGACTATTTTAATCTTGCTGCTTCAGAAACATTTTAGTAATGACATTATTACAACTTGAGCAAACAGGTGGGGAAATGAACTTTCCCAAATAACTAACTTGCATTTGACCGTGCTGTGTAGGTCATGTAACTGTTTGTTACATACAATATTATCTTTGTGGACTTAAATAGGACATATATGTTACTCTCCGGTTTTAACTGTGATGAAACACAAAAGGTATGAGGTTGATTTATTCCTCCACGGTGTGATGGTTGTCTTTTGGAACTGTTTTTAAACGAGGTAGGCTATGGCTTATCAGCCTTGTATTGGCTATCACGGTGCCCAATACATGCATTTCTAATGGGTTATAGAGCAAACAACGCAATATCACAACATATGTTGTAAAAAAATCTATATTCTGCTTGGCTTCCCCATTGATTTTACCGACTCACAGCTACTGGAATGGAAAGAGACAAATGTTACAAAACACCCAAAAGTTGAATGACATTCTGAGATTGTCAAGCCAAGCCTTCGATACTGGGTAGGCCTACAAGGTAGGGAGGAATGTATGTTCTGTTTGTAGAGATTGTCATGGTCTATTTATTGTGGTGTTGAAAACGCAAACGATGATATACTGCCCTTAGTCAGTATGCTTTGTTTATTGGTTGTGGTGCATTGGCACAGAAACCTGTTGGTGGAAAACTTGTTGCATATATTTTATACAATTCTAAATATGGCATCAACATGTAGAACAGCTGACCTCCTTCTAGCTGATCATTGTGTGCAGCCGGCGCTGATCGTAGTGTAATGAAACAGGCAGGGAGAATGAGCTCGTCTGTGCTGGTCGGCGAACCCTCAACCTTCTGGCCTGTAGCCCTGCGTGCCATCGACTGTGCCACAAAAGCATGCTGAAGTGGCAATGTCGATATCCACATTTATAAACACAGGGTTACTAGAGTTATTGTTATTTGTGGTTGTTGATTCTATGAGGGGGAGGGTGTGCAATTTATTTTGAAGTACATGGGGAGGGCCATGTGAAAATATTTGTAATGTTGGGGAGGGGGGTGCATTTTATTATGACACCTTGAGTTGTACCAGCCTTCCCCCCCCAGTAAATTTCGATCTGTCCCTAATCAGTGCAGAATCTGTAATAGCATTGATCCCTTTCACCACGTACATTTAATGTAACCTCAACTACAAACCAGGTCATTTGGTTCTGCTATTTGATCAAGAACAGTGATAATACATTCATGTTTTGTATAAATATACCAAATATCTGACATTGTATTCCTATTTGAACTTTGCTCTGCTTTTAAATGGTTTAAAAGCATTGATAGACATTTGTGACAATTTAACCAAAAATACGACATTGTTTTTCCATTGTAATGTGGATGTGCTTTTAGATGGTGGTTGAAAAGACAGCGATAACACGTTGTAAATTCAACTAACTTTTGTCTGTCTTTTTGAGTGGGTGAATAGATGTCTCATTGATCAACGTCTCAACCAAATATTACCCAATTATCAGAGTTGAAATGACGTGGTGTGCCCAGTGGGCCACGATCCATCAAATCTCTATAAAGCAGACAACGACGTGTGTATTTCACACCACGATCATTTTTCACAAGGGATGAAAAACACACGCCCAAGTTTTGTATTGTCAAAGTGCCCTAAGAGTGGCGCGGTTGCCAAAAAACGCACACATCGAATGCGTCTGCGCGTGAAATGTGGACAATGCTCATCACCAAATGTATAATGCATTCACGTTGCAGTTATAGCCTACCCTCGTATCAGAAGTCAAGCATAGCCTATTTGCGGCACACATACAATGCAGAGATATATTAGCCATTTAAAACATGCATTACACTGTGGGCTATAGCAGCTGAGTGTCACCTGAAACATATTTTCCATTACTAAAGTAACCTAATAAAACACGAACTATAAGAAAAGTAGACAGGAAACAAAAATACAAAAGTTAAAACGCACAATACCGTGTTGGACTGCAAGGATATAAACCCAGTCACTGAGATGGTGAGTCCTCTGGACTCCACACTCGAAGAAGACAGTATGCGCCTGACAGAAATATTGTTCCCGTTTTAGACTTCAGCAAAGCCGACAGTGAGCAAGTCTTGGGCGCCTTTCCATTGGCTCACTATCGCTCGCTCTGCCCTCCTCCCAACTTCGTGCGCAACAGTATCTGAAAGGCGCTCTCGAGTTAATTAATATAAAACACATTTGTTGGCCCTCTTCAACATGTACTTTTCTTTATATTATTGTTCTCTCTGCATTGTTTGTTAGAGCCCCTAAGTAAGCATTTCACTCACTACACCTGTTGTTTACGAAGCACGTGACAAATAAAATTGGATTTGATCAGTCTGATACTTCAGGTGCAATTTATAGGCTACTCTCACCTAAACGTATTCTTTGGTTGGGAATTCCACATCAATGCGCAAAAGTTCGTGGTTTCCTCATAGTGATTGGTGTTACCTTATAATTTATTTGAAATAGCCAATCAATAACAAAGACCATCGTGCATTGTTCGTTCAATCAATGATTGAATCTGTGAGTATATAACCTGAGCTATAGCGTGGGTCAGCTAACATTGTAGGTTATTGAGTCGCCATGAACATGCACAAACACAATCCATATGGTCATTTCCTTTAGCCTGGGGTGCATTTTGTAATGTCTACACAACCTTGGAGAGGAACAGTGAGCAATTTCCATTCTTAGAATAATAATAAGCTACAACAAATGTATTCCCTGTGGTGATTCTCTGATGCTCAATAACTTCTACTTCAATCATAAATTGTACTAGTTTGAAATCCGTTTTGCACATCTCATTTACCAAGTATACATTCACATGAGATTGATGAAAAGATATATAGCAAAATATCCATAATCTCCACTGCCCTCTTGAGGAAGTTAAAACCATGAGGTGGAGACTGGGGTAGGCTTTATAATGTTTCAGATCAATGTGTGTGTGGTGTGTGTGTGGTGTGTGGTGTGTGTGTGGTGTGTGTGTGTGTGTGTGTGTGTGTGTGTGTGTGTGTGTGTGTGTGTGTGTGTGTGTGTGTGTGTGTGTGTGTGTGTGTGTGTGTGTGTGTGTGTGTGTGTGTGTGTGTGTGGTGTGTGGTGTGTGGTGTGTGTGTGAGATCGGAAAGATGGCGGAAGCGGATGATGAAGTGGACTCAATCTAATGGCCATATAATCAAGGAGAATTGGAATAATGTCCAAAAGAATGGAAAACAGAGCAAAGTAGAGTACAGGGATGAGAATGTCACTTGGAGTGTACAGTCTGTAGATGAGGAGCAGCTGATCGAATTAACAATCTTGAGGAATCCATGAGAGATTTCCAAACTGGTGGAGAAAATGCTGAGTCAAGTGAAGGCTGTGAGGATCAAGAGAGGCGGGCTTGTTTAGATCTTTTGTGCTTCTGAGGATCAGAAGAAAATGTGTGTTGCATCTCACCCGATTTGATCAATTTGAAGTGTTGTTTGTGTCTCTTAGGAACAGGGCACCCCTCAAGGGGGTTATATCTGGAGTCTCATGGGAAGTAGACGTTGAAGAGAAACTATTCCTGGTGTGTTTCATGCACATCGGATGAATCGTGTGGTGCATAAAGAAAAAAGTCAATCTGTTCTTAAATTTTTTGATATGGAGTCTCTCCCTACTCAAGTGCAGTTAGGATATATTAACTACAAAGTCAGAGCATTTATCCCAAGACCAATACAGTGTGATCATTGTAAAGCTTTTGGTCATGTTTCAAGTGTTTGCAGAAGGGAGAAGCCGAGATGTCCAAGTTGTGGAAAAGATCATGAAGCCATGTCTAACGTACCCCATACCACCCCCCCCCCCCCCCAATGGTGAAAGAGAATGAGATGTCCAAAGTCAGGGCTTTCCAAAGCATATCATATGCAGCAGCTGTTAAAAGGGTTGAGGGCGTGAATGCTGCACTTGAAGAGTCCAGGTGGTGGATAGGCTGCAGGGTTTGCCTTTCACCAGCAGGATCCTGACATTTTAAAGGTTAAGAAGGTGGACTTTGTGGCCTTTATAGCTATAGTGATAAATGGCACTGCCAAGGTAGAAAGAAGGTCCAGGAAGATATAAATCATTGTGGAAGCGGCGGAGCGATTCCTGGGGCACAAGCCAGGCCCTAATGCCTGAGAAGGGAGACATGGAGATTTAAAAGGAATCGCCGACGTTGTCCCCACTGTGAATGTTTGCTGCTTCCCAAGTCAAAAGCCCAGGGCTACCTATGGCCGAGGACACAAACAAGTACAAGAAGTCAGAAGGACAATATAGGAACAAGATTGAATCCTATTAGACATGCTCCACCACCCGCTACATGTGGCAAGGGCTACAGTCCATTATGGTTTAAAGGATGACCCAGCCTTGATCTGCCCAACGATGCCTTCCTTACCAGACAAACTCAATGCATTTTATGCATGCTTTGACAAAAACCATCCCCAGCATCTCGCTCTCCAAGGCCATCGTGAGTAAGGTTTAAAAATCAGGTCAACAGTCGGAAGGCCGCAGGGCCGGTATTTCAGGGCGTGTTCTCAGTGGGGTAGCCTAGTGGTTAGAGCGTTGGACTAGTAACTGAAAGGTTACAAGATTGAATCCCCAAGCTGACAAGGTAGAAAATCTGTTGTTTTGTCCCTGAACATGGCAGTTAACCTACTGTTCCTAGGTCGTCATTGAAAATAAGAATTTGTTCTTAACTGACTTGCCTAGTTAAATAAAGATGACAAAAAAGAGCATGCGCAGGCATATTCAAAGTTATTTTCAAACTCTACTTGTCCCAGTTTGTAATTCCTGCATGTCTCAAACTGATTACCATCATTCCAGCTCCCAAGGAAAACTGCCACAATGACTACCAACCTGTAGCACACATCTGTAATCATTAAGTGATTTAAAAGGCTGGTTACGGCACACATCAACACCATCATCCCAGACCAGGGATCATCAACTAGATTTAGCCGCAGGCCAATTTTTTCTTGAGCAGATGGTTGGGGGGGGGGGGGGGGGGGGGGGCAGAACATAATTACAAAGAATTAGCAAATTGACCGCAAGAGTAGCAAACAGATATTTGACGAAAACAACATTTCAAACCTTGCTGACGTTATTGTACGATCACCTCTCTATTATGCGTGGGAATACTTGGGCACAGATTTCCAAAATTAAAATCACTTGGAACAGAAGCCCTGGTGTTTTTACAATCTTTTATGTCCAACAATGAAAATTGATATATATTTTTTAAATACTTGAAAGAAAAAAAATTGCCCTGGATACTTGGAGGGCCAAATAAAACCACAGCCAGTTGGGGAACCCTACCCAAGACACACTTCAATTTGCACACCGCCCCAACAGATCCATGGACGACACAATCTCAATTGCACTCCACACTGCCCTCAACCACCTGGATAAGAGGAAAACCTATGTGAGAATGCTGAAAATCGACTACAGTTCTGCAGTCAACACCATAGTCCCCTCCAAGCTTGTCACCAAGCTTCTGACCCTTGGACTAAAAACTACCCTCTGCAACTTGATCCTGGACTTCCCGACTGGCCGACCCCAGGTGGTGAGGGAAGGCAACATCACTTTTGCCACACTGACCATCAACATGGGGGCCCCACAAGGGTGTGTGCTTAGTCCCCGACTGTACTCCCTGTTCACCCACGACTGCGTGGCCACGCACGACTCCAGCACGATCATCAAGTTTGCTGATGATGCAACGGTGGTAGACCTGATCACCTACGACGGTGAGACAGCCTACAGGGAGGTGGTCAGTGAAATGGCAGTGTGGTGCCAGGACAACAACCTCTCCCTCAATGCCAGTAAGACCATGGAGCTGATTGTGGACTACAGGAAACGGGGGTGTGAACATACCCACATGGACCGGGCTACAGTGGAGTGGATTGAGAGCTTCAAGTTCCTCGGTGTCCAAATCACAAAGATTTGGACAGCGCCTCTTCCCCCTCAGGAGGTTGAAAAGACTTGGAATAAGCCCTCAAATCCTCATAAATTCTACAGCTGCACCACAGAGCATCTTAACTGGCTGCATCACTGCTTGGTATGGCAACTGCACTGCCCTCGATCGCATGGTGCTATAGAGGGTGGTACAGACAGCCCAGTACATCATTTGGGGCTCCCTGCCATCCAGGACCTCTGTATCAGGCGTTGTGAAAGGAAGGCCTGAGAAATTGTTAAAGACTCCAGCCACCCAAACCATAGACTGTTCTCTCTGCTTCCGCATGGCAAGCGGTACTGGAGCAACAAACAAGTCTGACACCAACAGGCTCTTGAACAGCTTCTATCCCCAAGCCAAGTAGCTAACTAAATAGCTAACCAAATGGATACAGATGGTCTGCATTAACCCTTAAATTTTTGCTCTGACTCTATGCACTCACAGATTCCTACACACTCACTAACACACTCCCACCCACACAATTTGCTCTCACACACACACACAGACATTCATACTGACTCTACACACACTCACATACAATCATAATATATACTGCTGCTACTCTGTTTATCATATATACTGATGCCTAGTCACCCTACCCCTATACATACAGTAACTACCCCTACCACTCCAGTATCCCTGCACATTGTAAATATGGTATTGGAACTGACCCTGTATATAGCTACTGACCCTGGAACTGACTGTATATAGCTTACTTACTTTCTTGTGTTCTTTTTTATATAATACTACTGATTACTGCATTGTTGGGAAAGAGCTTGCAAGGCATTCCACTGTACTTGCACATGACAATAACTTAACTTGAACCTAATGACACTCAAATGAAATGCGTCTCTAAATTCTCTTCCACATGGTAGCTTGTGTCAGTTCCAAACATTTTAAATGGCTAAATTTGTACCATTTCAAACTTGGTGCTAAATAAGCCCCTGTGCATTTTTTATTTGGGCCTAAAATTAACAGCATAAAAGAAAGGCAAATCTTTCAAAGGGAAAACATGTACTGTAATGTATGTGATAGGCTATCATGCCATTTAGGTTTTATATTTATAAAAGTTAATCTGACACAGGCTACAACTCAAATCTAATGATTTCCCTGGAGACCTTTACTTGGAGTCATGAGTTAAATGCAACCTCGTATTGTGAACAGACCATAAACCACAATGAGCACACTGGACATGCACACTACTGTACTCTGAGTGAGGGAGTCTCCCTACTGTACACACTGTTCTGCCCCATTTGGCTTGTAATGAAAGGACATAGCGTCTGCTGCTGCAATCAGGCAACAACAATGACCATTACATCACATTAGCCAACCCTGTACATATTGTGCTGGAGATGAGAGATGATGATTGGGTAAGCCCAGGCTGAAGAGTCTGCAGAGATAGGACCACAGTATTTCTTTCCAGTAACCAGGCAGTCAACTCCACAATAATGTTCCTTTCAGGTTACAAGTGTCCAGTCACATGTAGTGAGCTAACTATTTATTACAATGCCATTACTGATCTGTCTAAACTATTTTCCAGACTAAAATGCTCTAAGAACTGTTTCACTAGCCTACACACACTTTGTTACCCAATGTACATTATTCGTGTTCACCGTGTAGGCTGTTAATTGATTTTACATGTTCACTTAACTGTATCCAAAAGGCCTGAGGGGAAATCAATAGTGCTTTTAGGTGACAGTAATACTCTGATCAATACTTGGTCAGTACACACACACACACAAAAGTACATTTTCTTCCACTCATGAGGTTTATTGAACACCACACAAGCTGATTGTTCAGAATGTCCATCATGAAACATACAAACATCGTCTTACGTCAGGTGGCGTCACGCATACGCGTTACTCGTCCCCCAACTGACACAAGCCAATGACGTACAAAAAGACACTAAGTATATTCAGATTCAAGAATTCAGACTGACTTTTTTGAGTGCATGATAAGGTAACAGTCAGTCGGTCCAACAGACAATCTTGCATCTGAATCGATCTCCCATCAAATGTGACTTTGCCTTAGCAACAATGCCCCATGACTCTTTTTGTATAATTGCAGTCAAAGGCCTGATTGTGCTTTTAAAAGGCGTCTGCATGCTTCCCAGCCAAAACAGTTTGTGCATATATAATGACGGCACTGGGGTGTTTTTGTTCGTTTTGGACTTCAATTAAGTTTTTTTTTCGGCTGTTCGGACACACAAAACAATGTTCTAGAGGCAAGCCAAAGTCAGTAGCCGAAGTCTACGCCTCTTGGTCGGTGATTGGTCAACAATAGGGATTCTAAGTCTTTGTTGTCATTCAACGAGACGACTCGTTTTCATGAAAAAAAATTCTCATTGAAAAATACTGCACCAAACAGTTAAATGTAAAATTGCACGACTAAGATCTCCTTGGCAAAAACATAAAAATGAATTAACGATTTTTGAGTTATTCTGACCAGTTTGAGGAAGTGTATACAACTAGTCTCTCAAAATGGACAAAATACTATTGTTGCTTTTTTCAAGCAAAGGTCTTTTAAGGGAGTATGCGAGCACACTCATTCGGTTCTCCAAGCTGAGTTTGGCTAGGTGCTAGCTGAACTGAAGCATGCTGACGCTTTTATCTTCCACAATTACCCACATCCTGGTGATTGTGATGTGCTACTTTGAAAAGGTGTCTCAAATTTGCAGTAGTCAAACGCCACACTCCCTTCAAGCTTAAAAAGATGCTAATACGAATCATTGATTCGACTTATATACTGAGTAAAAAACATTAAGGACACCTGCTCTTTCCATGAGACTGACCAGGTGAATGCTATGATCCCTTATTGATGTAACTTAGGTTAAAGAAGGATTTTTAAGCCTCGAGACAATTGAGACATGGATTGTGTATGTGAGCCATTCAGAGGGTGGTGAACGGGCAAGACAAAAGATTGAAGTGCCTATGAACGGGGTATGGTATTAGATGCCATGCGCACCATTTGGGTCAAGAACTGCAACGCTGCTGGGTTTTTCCAAGCTCAACAGTCTCTCGTGAGTATCAAGAATGGTCCACCACCCAAAGGACATCCAGAAAATTTGAAACATTGGCATTCACATGGGCCAGCATCCCTGTGGAACACTTTTGACACCTTGTAGAGTCCATGCCCCGAGGGAAGGTGTCCTTAGTGTTTGTACAGTCGGTGTATAGAGCTTTTCTAGACACCCAAAGAGCTTTACATTGTAACGGGGCCACTCACCTCATCCACCACTATGACAAACCTTCAAGAGAAAGCGTGACACACATTCCCTGGATATATACTTTTTATCCACATGAGAGCGCTTCAAAGAAAGTAAAGTCATTTTCAGTGCAAATAAACTCCAAACCACATAAACCCAAATTATATTAGGTCAAACTCATCCATGGTTTTGCCATGATAAATAGTCAAACAGTAATACTAATTGTGGTTAATATTAAAGTAATTTGTCTGTAGACTAGAGTATGATTTAAGTTGTAACAGTTAAGTCTTACTGCTCAACCACGCAGCTCTCTCTCTTCGTAATATTAGAAACATTCAAGTATGACCATTCAAGTCTTTTCTGAACACATTTTGGTATACATAAACAATGCCTTTATATCGATTACCATTTTTTTGTTTAAATATATATTATAATTTAAAAACAGCAGCAAAATAATGCCTTCTACATATGCAATATATTGGTTGCCAGTGTCACACACCCTGAGAATATTGACCTTAGAGGATGAGTTGGAGCAACTGCAGGAGCTCCCTTTGACCTTCAACCTCCAGTCTACAGACATGAGTTGTCCCAACACCTTCTCACCCTGGACCTCTAGGCTACAGACCTGAGTTGTCCCAACCCCTTCTCACCCTGGACCTCTAGGCTACAGACCTGAGTTCTCCCAACCCCTTCTCACCCTGGACCTCTGGGCTACAGACCTGAGTTGTCCCAACCCCTTCTCACCCTGGACCTCTGGGCTACAGACCTGAGTTGTCCCAACCCCTTCTCACCCTGGACCTCTAGGCTACAGACAAACCACTCTAGCCTGCCCCCTGCTGAAGGTTCCTGTCATAGTTCTCCTGGCAGATGCTGATGCGCTGGGTGAAGTACTCTGGGTCTGAGATTGCCTTGAGCAGGTCGTTCTGGACCAGACAGAGGTCATACAGCTCTGAGGTGGAGGCTGTGCGGGTCTCTGAGCCGTCTCGGTCTAGAAACACCTTCAGAACCATGGAACAAGAACAGAAACAACATGATATTTAAGGCAAAAAAATGATCTGCAAGGGAAAACTAATCCATATCCATATGAGTATGCATAAACCATCCAAAGGCACATTAACCAAGGCAAAAACACACCTTTGGGTGGACAATGGTGTCTTTGTCATTCTGTCGAATGTTGTCATCGATGAAGATGTGCTGGACATCCTGGTCGAAGGGGTCCACCCACAGAGGTTTCCCTCCCAGGATGGAGTAGGTGTTCCTGGCCCACCTACAGATAGAGAGCCCAGTGTCCTGACTAGAGGTCGACCGATTAATTAGGGTCGATTTCAAGTTTTCGTAACAATCGGTAATCGGCATTTTTGAACACCGATCACAGATTACATTGCACTCCACAAGGAGACTGCATGGCAGGCTGACTATGTGTTATGTGAGTGCAGAAAGGAGCTAGCTAGCATTAAACGTATCTTATAAAAACAATCAATCTTAACATAATCACTAGTTAACTACACATGGTTGATGATATTACTAGTTTATCTAGCTTGTCCTGCGTTGCATATAATTGATGTGGTGCCTGTTACTTTATCATTGAATCACAGCCTACTTCACCAAATGGGTGATTTAACAAGCGCATTCGCGAAAAAAGCAGTCGTTGCTCCAGTGTACCTAACCATAAACATCAACGCCTTTCTTAAAATCAATACACAAGTATATATTTTTAAACCTGCATATTTAGTTAACATTGCCTGCTAACATGATTTTCTTTTAACTAGGGAAATTGTGTCTCTTCTCTTGCAATCTGTGCAATAGAGTCAGGCTATATACAGCAGTTTGGGCCGCCTGGCTCGTTGCAAACTGTGTGAAGACCAACTTCGCCAAACGGGGGATGATTAAACAAAAGCACATTTGCGCAAAAAGCGAAATCGTTGCACGAATGTACCTAAACATAAACATCAAATGCCTTTCTTAAAACCAATACACTGTATATATTTTTTTAAACCTGCATATTTAGGTAAAAGAAATCCAGGTTAGCAGGCAATATTAAACTAGGGATATTGTGTCACTTCTCTTGCGTTAATTGCAGAGTCAGAGTCAGGGTATATGCAACAGTTTGGGCCGCCTGGCTCGTTGCGAACTAATTTGCCAGAATTGTACGTAATTATGACATAACATTGAAGTTACATCAATAAGGGATCATAGCATTCACCTGGTCAGTCTGTTATGGAAAGAGCAAGTGTCCTTAATGTTTTTTACTCAGTATATAAGTCGAATCAATGATTCGTATTAGCATATTTTTAAGCTTGAAGGGAGTGCAATGTAACAGGAATATTCAGACTTATGGATGCCACCCGTTAGATAAAATACGGAACGGTTCCGTATTTCACTGAAAGAGTAAACGTTTTGTTTTCAAAATGAGTTTCCGGATTTTACCATATTAATGACCTAAGGCTCGTATTTCGGTGTGTTATTATGTTATAATTAAGTATATGATTTGATATTTGATAGAGCAGTCTGACTGAGCGGTGATAGGCAGCAGCAGGCTCATAAGCATTCATTCAAACAGCACTCTTGTGCGTTTGCCAGCAGCTCTTCCCTGTGCTTCAAGCATTGAGCTGTTTATGACTTCAAGCCTATCAACTCCCGAGATTAGGCTGGTGTAACCGATGTGAAATGGCTAGCTAGTTAGCGGGGTGCGCGCTAATAGCGTTTCAATCAGTGACGTAACTCGCTCTGAGACCTTGAAGTAGTTGCCGCGGATTTTGTGGAGCGATGGGTAACTATGCTTCGAGGGTGGCTGTTGTCGATGTGTTCCTGGTTCGAGCCCAGGTAGTGGCGGGGAGAGGGACGGAAGCTATACTGTTACACTGGCAATACTAAAGTGCCTATAAGAACATCCAATAGTCAAAGGTTAATGAAATACAAATGGTATAGAGAGAAATAGTCCTATAATTCCTATAATAACCTCAACCTAAAACTTCTTACCTGGGAATATTGAAGACTTTGAAGATATTGAAGACTTGTTAAAAGGAACCACCAGCTTTCATATGTTCTCATGTTCTGAGCAAGGAACTTAAACGTTAGCTGTTTTACATGGCACATATTGCACTTTTACTTTCTTGTCCAACACTTTGTTTTTGCATTATTTAATTGAACATTTTTCATTATTTATTTGAGGCTAAATTGATTTTATTGATGGATTATATTAAGTTAAAATAAAAGTGTTCATCGTATTGTTGTAATTGTCATTATTACAAATAAATAAAAACAATTTAAAAAATCGTCCGATTAATCGGTATCGGCTATTTTTGGTCCTCCAATAATTGGTATCGGCGTTGAAAAATCCTAATCGGTCGACCTCTAGTCATGACTACATCAACGAGACTGAAACTTTCACTGAGGACAATACAGAAAGAACTTCTCCATTACAACTCAAACTTGGACTAAATTACCTATTGAAAGATGGATTAATAAGCTTGCACCTCCAATACTCGAGTGCCTTCATTGGTGTGATTAGGCTAGTCACTAGTCTTTTGGAAAAAAAGTCCACCTACCAGTCAAAATGGTCCTGGAAGCCCCCCAGGCACTGGACAGAGCTGAGGTACTGGTACAGGGCTCGCTCCCCGTCACGGGTCGACAGACGCTCCTCTGCCCGGGTCAGGACCGTCCCCTTCTTACTGCAGCGGATCTGGCCTGGCGTCTCATTCACACTCAGCTGGGGAGGGAGCAGAAAGAACACAGCTGGCTTTAGCATCTGTTATCTCTCTCTGACCAGCAGCGTATTAGAGATGTATCAGGTATCTAGCAGAAATGATGGAAATCCTCTGTAATTCAGCATAGCTATCATTTTAGAATCAGAGGAAACAATTAAGCTTACAGGTCATGCAAGTTCCAAACCTGCTATCAAATGATCTTCTTTCACCCTCAATCTCTTCACCCTCAATCTCTGTGCCTTACACAAATAGCCCTTGACAGGAGACAGTTTGAATAATAATCATCTGGATGCTTTTTTTTTTTATTGCAGCTAACTGTGTGTGCCGTAGCAGCCTTTGAGCCTCCTCCTAGCAGAAATCGATGTGTTCTGCTCCAGTAAAAGAACAGGTACAAGAACACACTGAGGGGGCTGAGAAGAGACTGCAGGCACACTCTATACCCAGGGGAGTCGCACCACCCACCCTACATCTCACTGTGAATGACTTTCTGAACAGGGCACTGTTCCAACATCTGGGAACAAGCTTACTGATCAGATTTTTGACCCCTATATCCCACTGCCACAACCTCACAAACACCCACACACACACACTAACTGTAGTCTTTCAGATGAAACAGACTTGGCCAAAGCTTAAAAATAGGTCTATAATTGTGATTGACCTCTTCAAATCAGGCAGAGGAGGAAGAACATAATTTCTCTCAAAGGACTATGACTCACTCTCAGTAGCACATCCACCTGTAACAGGGTGTCACCCTCTCAATGACAAGCTGCAACAGAGAGCAGCCCACAATGAGTAATGATTGCAAGTACTGGGCTATTGGCAGGTTAGCTAACAGTAGTGATTATGATAAGAGCAATGTGCCCATTTAATATGGTAGCCTGTGAGTAAGAGCTTGGTAAAATGCCAGGACAACAGTCATTATTGCTACTGTCCTAGTGACACCACATCCAGCATCACACCCACAACCCAAAGCACTCATCAAAATGGTCAAAGACTCCAGTCAGAGATATAGACTCTCTGCTACCGCACAGCAAGCGGTACCGGAGCGCCAAGTCTAGGTTCAAAAGGTTCCTTAACAGCTTCTACCCCCAAGCCATAAGACTGTTGAACAATTAATCAAATGGCCACCTGGACTATTTGCATTGACCCCCCCTTTTTGTTTTTTCACTGATGCTACTTGCTGTTTATTATGTATAGTCACTTTAACCATACCTACATGTACAAATTACCTCGACTAACCTGTACCCCAGCACATTGACTCGGTACCAGTATCCCTTGTATATAGCCTCATCATTGTTATTTTATTGTGTCACTTTTATTTTTTACTTTAATTGGATTTACCTTAAGTGCTGGAAGGTCAGGGAAGAGTGGGTGGGAGCCCTGAGTGAGGGCACGGGACACTGCAGACAGCACGCGGGGAAGGTCAGAGCCAAAAGTGCGGAACAGGATAGCAAAGTCCCTCCCCTCCGCCACCAGGTCTTTCAGTAGCTGGAAGAAGGAGGGCAAGATCCAGTGGTACAGCTGCCCATCCTCCCCCTTCACAGCCAGCTCCTTGTCCCCCTTCAGCTCCTTCGGCCATCGCAGCATCGCCAGGTGCTCATCCAGCACGCCCCGGAACCGCCGACCTGCAGTGGAGCTGGTGAAACCTGCCACCCGGCCAAACTGGGAGTAGTAGCTGACAGCGCCCTCACATGGTGGAAGTAGGGAAGGTGAGTCACTCATCCACATCCACTTACCTACAGAGCAGATAAAGAAGCAGGTGTTAAGCAATTGCACACAACAATGACATCACCATGGCAGGTAGGCACAGTAGTGACTCCACTTTATTGAATTCTCATGTCATTTATAGAAAAAGGATAGAGGTGTGACACATTGTAAGTGGTGCATTTGCTCATTGAGAAATATTGTTTAATTTTCATAGACCACTACTTCAAATAAAACTGTCTACATGTAGGAACTAAGTAACCTTTTAGACTGAGGTCGCCTGGCCCCTCAGAGGCTTGTTAGTTATATTGCAACCTGGTCTTACCTTGTTTACTCATTTGTCCCCATGTCACTGTGGAAATAAAGTAATCCAACGCTGCAATAGTTCCTTGACTTGTCACAGCATCAGACACCAAGATGGTGTTATTGAGGTCAACGTGAAGGACAAGCTTTTTCTTCTTTACACACAACCCATGAGGGACAGACACTGTTCGGGCTTCTTCAGTGGCACAGCAATCGTTCGCATTTCCTTTGGAGTGTGGAGTCGGGTGCTTATCTGTCGCCGGGTCATGTCCATTACGACTGTCCTCATTGTTTAGAGAAGCTGAGGGATGATCACCTGTCTTGTCGCAGTATGCCATTATGTGGCTCCACTCTCGAATTATCGGTTGTGGAAACCTGATTTTCTTTGACTAACGTTGGCTTGCTAACCAAGTTGTCATTAATAATAGCCAGAGGGTTAAGGCAAGTGACTGAAACCAGAACCTCTTCGTCCACAACAGTAGCTGTATTTGTAGCTAACTAGCTACATGGCTATAAGACAGGTATTACACTTGTCAAAACAGGTTATTTTTGCAAAACATATTTTAAAAAAGCTGTCTAAGTTGGTACTAGTCACATAAAAATACCACACTCCGGCTTTTCCGTCGACTCAGCGCCAGAAAATGTTTTTTACTTCCTTATTCTTTAACGCCGCTTCTTCTTCTCTTACTGTAGTGTGGCGTCTGCAAGTAAATACAGTAAGAAGCGCCATCTAGAGGAGCAGTGCAGGTTGGAGTACCAACAACTTCACAAAACATACACATACTGAGGCTAAAAAGAAATATCTGATTTGGTGAAAAATTAAACGTTCCCAAACTATTCTCTGCCAGGAAACTTCATTCACATTACTACTGAATCAGTGTGTACACAAACAACCTTTTAGCACTTCTCAAAAAAGGGTCTTATTTATATTAAACCATTTATTATATTCACAGCAGCATTCATTAATCCCTTTATATATGCAGTCCATTACAAAGGAAGGGAGGAGAGGGGTGTACAAGACAGTCCACTCAAACAGAAATAAAGATATGTAGCAGGAGAGGTAACCGCATTCTATTCTAGTGCTACTGTGTATCAACATGCACATTTCAGTGTATATCAAGCCGGTATCTTGCCAAAAATTGCATCCACAGGATTGGATAATTTACCAAGTAAAAATAAAATAAATCTAAAGGAAAGCAACTAAATCCAGGTGAGTATGAAAGTAGTAAACAGAAAGACAGTAAAAGAAGACAGTTGTTAAAAACTTAAAATGGTAGACTCGGTGAAATGACGTGGCCATAAGCAGCACCAGAGGGATGAGCGAGATGCAACACTTTTGTATTTATTAGGGACCCCACCATGCAACACTTTGCTCTCACACGGTCACACTGTGTATCTGCACGGGTTCGCTTCAGGCTGTTCACAGTGTGGTAGCCAAGGCCCCAAAACGGCAGAGAAACATAGCCTAGCCACACTCAGTTTCAGAATTAGACCCACTATGCCATTTACTCTCTGCATCGGTCACACCGCTGAGTCTACCTTAAGTTCTGCACCGTCACACTTTTACATCAATTGCTACAATTTCAACCCAGTTTACAGAATCCAACAGAAATTACAAAACACATCAGACCAGGCAATACCTCAATGAGAAGTATCAAATAAAAACAAATGCTTACACACACACACACACATCTCCCATCCTCCCACCTCACGGTTTCCCCTCATTCACAACAGGTTGTTGTTCTGGGGGGGAAATTAGTTTGGTGTTGGCGACTTCCCTTTGTGACCTCTGAGCCAAAGCATGATCATGGGATAAATAGGTGTCATTTAAAGTGGCGTTTTAGGGGATACCCAAAAAAAGGTGCATTCTATCAGCCAACAATGGGCTGCAACCCAGAGGCTCTAGGACAACAGGAGTGTGGAGGCTTTTGTTGTATGTGCAAACATGCCATTTGTATGCGTGTGTGCGCTTAGTATGTGTAAGGAAATACATTGCATGGATATTACTACATATACAGTATGAGTTGGTCTGGATCGGTTGATGTGTAAATACAGATGAACGTGGAAAATGTGTGAGTCTGTGGGTCTGTCCACCGCATCTGTGGTGACGGGTACATGTGCTGGTCTTTCGGCCACAGAACCAGTTCTTTAATTTCTAGCATTGCACCAGTGAGGGACACCCTAAAGATGCCGAGTTAATTAGTAAGCACTGAAGTGTCTTTTACTGAGGAGAATATTTCCACAACTGGAACTTTACGCCGTGTCGGTGGCGTCTCAGCTATGCCCTAGTCCACCTCCTCCATGTTGCTGTAGGACGGAGTAGCACATTCTCCAGAGTGTGCAAACAGCTCAGAGGTCACTTCTGGGGTCAGCGGAGGGGGTCCTTCAGGGTCCAGGTCTGTCCCAAAGAGGGCCTGGCTAGAGGCCTGTAAAATAAACCAGTGTAAATCAATCATGCCTTTTCTGGACCAGCTCCCTGACAGGAAGACCAGACCGGTCTGTAAACAATGCAAAAGCAAAAACACTGGACTGACCACTCCTTGCAGCAAAAATAAAAGCTGGGAAAACATAACAATTTCCATGTTTGAAATAATATCTGAAAGATTCCCAACAGTAACTGATTGAAAAATAATATTAATTAACACAGCATAAGGTTGACAATTGAAGTGCTTGTTTATTGGAGCATCATTGAGATTGAAGTACCTGAACAAATTTTTAAATAATAGCAACTATTCCAATGACAGAGCACTCTTAAAAGGAAAAATCTACCTAAAATCTATATCTTTTGGTATTTATTTCAAAATGTTTTGCATGTCAGCGATTACATTTTTAAGATGCATCTTTCAAAATACAGCCAGTATAATTCATTGTAAGAATGAGATGAAATACATACTGCATACCATCACGGTTGCATAAATCAATGTATATGTGCCCGGACACATAGTGGGAATTTAAAGCAGATATAGTGACTAGACTCAGCTCTGAAAACACACCTACAAGGGAGAGACATGACAGAATGCACTGTGAAATCCCTAAGACTTGAACATATCACTACAGCACTGTTACAGGGCGTAGTCTATATACCAGCAGCACCGATAATCATGAACGTTGGAGCAACTTATATTGAGAGACGGACAGCCTCTGTCCTAGTGTCATTAAATCCCTGTTAAGCTAGGAACTGTTTAAACTGTACATTAGTGCACTTCTCAAACAGTCATAAAGCTCGGACATAGCTAGCTACTTCACCAGTGTAATGCAAAGCAGCACATTAAAAAGGTTACTTCTGCTTTAATGGCTTTCGTGAAACAAAGAGAAAACAGTTCCAATACAAGTATGACAGGGATAAGTCAAATTAATGGGCAGAAATAAACCAACCTGCTGAATTAAGAGTTGTTGACTACATCAAATCTAAAATAATCAGCAACGTGACAAACAGGAAAAAGCTAAGGCATATAATCGCTTAGTGAGTCTATAACACTATTCATTGAGATGGCAAAAACACAATGTTAACTGTCTTCAGGCTACAGTACAAAGTCATGACTGTACAAGCAAGCAGATATCGCCAACATACAATGACCAGGGTGCTGTTAAGGAGGACATTTCTGAGTGCAGTTCTACCCCTTATTATTACAGTAGTACTTCAACGCTATAGCCTTCAAGTCATCTCAGCAGCATTACTTGTGCAAAAGATGGGCCTATCCATTTCTAAATGTGCATTTCATATTTTAGTACAAAAAAACCTACATGGTGAGAGACTTGGGAGGAACACAAAGGGGAGAGTACAGTTGAGACCTGTTTTGGTATGTTGAAATGGAATATAGGGTAGTTTAGAAGGGCCTAAATTATGGACTGCAGTACGCAACAAAAAATGTCAACTAGGCAAAGCCATGCTGAGCAAAGTAACTATTTTGTTTAATTGAACCTTTATTTAACTAGGCAAGTCAGTTAAGAACAAATTCTAGTAGCAGCTCAGTCGGTTTCTCTTTAACGATGCATAGAATTGATTAAAGGATATCATGTGTATACTTTCGTTTAATTTCAAAGTGTTTAGCAGAATGTTAATTTATTGGCCATCTACAAATACTAAACAATAAAAAAAGATATAAATAATGGCATAGACAATTTAAAGTGCAATAAATTTGACTTAATTTCTCAGTGTATAAGCTTTCATGTGCATCTGTATTGGGGTGTGTATGTAATGGGGTGTGAGACTGGCCACTTAGCCCCAGTTGGCTCAGTAGAGCAGGGGGTAGATCAGGTCCAGGAACAACGCTAGCAGAGCAGCCAAGGTGCCCAGGACCAAATATCGTACGCAGTCATCATCGGAATAATCTGAGATCCTTTGGCGCCGCCGTCGCACCTGCCCCTCCACCCCCTCCTCCTCCCTCCTCCTGGCTGCTCTTCTCCCCAGGCTGGTGCGGAACAGGCCCCGGGGGCCCTCTTCAAGACCCTCTTCTTCCTCCTCCAGTTCCTGCCATATTAGAGAGGCCTGCGATGGCGGAAACCTGTGTCAGCTTCTGGGAAAGGCTTGGTTCTAAAGCACAGTCCCCTCACCACAGCCAGACTTCCAGGGGCAGGGGTCGGCAACAGGTGGTTTCTTTTGGCCACCCAAAGGGGAGGGGGGGAATTCAGCATAATCAATGATTGAAATGATTGTTTGAAAAGAACAATCTCTTTGTGGACTTAGTTGTAGTCAATTTGCTTTGTAAATTATGTTCCGGCCCCCCGACCATCCACTTTGTCAAAAATCGTCCAACAGCTGAATGGAGTTGCCTACCCCTGCCATAGGGTCAAGGACAAGCCAGACTCTTTCAAGGAATACATTACTGGGGTTCTGACTAATTAACCAAGACGCCCCTCACTCATTCATATGGCATACACAGCATGAGGACAGCTCAGAGCGATGTGAGTGGGGTGCTTTTCTCATAAGAGTTAGCTAATAGATTAATTAAATCACACATATTTAGACAGATTCCAACCCCGCAATATAAACTAATGAGTTCAAGAGAAAATGTACCATACACCCAATCTTTCTCATAGGCATGAACAGACCACTTGACTTGATGGTGAATACACACAGCCCCAACTTATTAATTCTGGCAATGAACTTAGTTTTCAGCATTTGGACAGAATAAAATACATCTTAAATGCCAATACAGATCAGACCAAAGAGTCAGGAGAAAGCCAATGTCTGTCACTTCAAAATTGTGCATAGGACAATAAGTTGTTAGTGTGAACAGATTTTTCTCCAAGCACCTATTCAACTTAGAAACAGCTGGTCTTGTATCAAACACTTTTGATGAACAAACCAATGGCCTTGAGAGCAATGAAATTAGATTAAACCTCTTACTCTCATCCATAGCTTTAGAAGCAGACACACACATTAGCCCCTTGGCATCGGAGATCATTTCTCTAAAAGGACCACAAGCAAGCAATCAAATATCTCCCCATGAAGAGGAATAGATTAACACAGTACTACATTTCTTACTCAAGTGGTGAACATGTAATAAAAATTGTTGGGAAAAAATGATAATATACCCCAAGAAGGTTTAATTGAATATACTCCTGCTGCACTACACCTTGAAGATGCTTTCCTCCTACCACCATATAATGGATCCTGGGGAGGGGTCTCTGAAAGGTAAAGATGGGAATTCTCACCTGGCTGGCGGTGGCTCCTGCAGCGGTGGGGGACTCGACCCCGAGGGGCCCTAGGAAGCGAGGTGGTCGTTCCACGGGGGAGTTGCGGCGGCGGTAGAACAGCACGTAGGCGTAGCGTGTCACCACCTGGTTCTCCTCAACTGTCGTCACTGTGCTGTCATCAAACAGACGCCAGCCTGGGAAAGAGAAAGGACGAGGAGTTGAGTTGAGTTTAGCCCCCCCCCCCCCCCCCCCCCCGATTGTCTTGCCCCTTCATGTCTCAAGGCTTAAAAATCCTTCTTTAACCTGTCTCCTCCCCTTCATCGACACTGATTTAAGTGGATTTAACAGGTGGTCTGAGTATCCCTCACCTGGTCTGAGTATACACTGAGAATTTGTTGTATTCTCAGTGTATACTAATGTGAAGCCTATTTCAGTCAACCACTCACCGACATCACTGCGCTGGCTGTTCTGGGCACTGGGCAGGCGTGCGTAGGCTGTGTAGTGACCTCCGATCATACCCCCGTAGTGATTAATGACAGCATAGAGGTCATAGATTGGCGGCTGCTGCATGTCATCCTTCTGACCAATACAGAACTTACTGAGGTCCAGGTTCCTGAAAGACAAGAAAACATGCCGTGAAAACCTTGTCGTATTTGAGGGAATTCAACCCAAGTCATCAAGTGGTGTGAAGGGTAGTATAAAGGGTGTGATATATTTAAGGGATAGTTCACCCAAATTACACAATTATATATCGGTTTCTTACCCTGTAATCTATGGACAAGGTATGACAGCAATCCATGCTTTGGTTTAGTTTTTTCCCTGGCACCGTTTCCACGTGCTAACATTTTAGCATTTGTGGCACAAATCCCATTCAAGTAATGGGACAGATATGAGCATTTTTTATGCATTATGTTCAAATAATCTCTCCACAATCAATGAGACACTTTTGGATGATTTAGACATGAGCAAAAAATGCTAGTAGCAGTCCCACGGCTTGAATGGGATTTGCGCCACAAATGCTAAAACGTTAGCGTGTGGAAACAGTGCCAGAAAACTAAACCAAAGCATGGATTGCTGTAATACCTTGTCCATAGATTACAGGGTAAGAACTTGTCCCGATTGGTGTTTTTAAATCACTGATGAAGGATTTTGAGGCTGATTCCCTGACCGGTCAATGTTTTTAATTTGCTTTATACTCGATTACTTGTAGTTTTTCATGTTGTCTGTCTGTAATCTTTTGTAATGACTTGGTGCCGCCTATCTTGGCCAGGGCGCTCTTGAAAAATAGATTTTAATCTCAATGAGCCCTTCCTGGTTAAATAAAGGTTAAATAAAATAAATAAAAAAGAAACCAATGAGGATTTTGTTATTTGGGTGAACTGACCCTTAACGTCTGTGTATGTCATTTTTACCTGACAGGGAAGTCGACCATGTCGTTGATCTTGTCCCTCCAGATGAAGCTGCGGAAGGAGAAGCGCTTGAGCTGGATGATGAGGACGTTGGGCAGACGCCACAGCAGCAGCTGCTTGGATGCTTCCCTGTGCTGCTGGCACTTTGGACAGTACCTGAGAGAGAGCGAGAGCGAGGAGCGGGAGAGTTCCTGTTAGCTTTGTAATCCATCAAAACAATTGCGAAATCAGTAAGAGAACAATGACTGTAGGGCCACATTTGAGTATGTGCACGTGTTAGTGTATGTTGAAAGCTATGTTGATATGTGTGTGAGGTTCCTACCATGCCTCCTCTGGTGCCAGCACCTCAGGCCTAGTGAAGAGGTTAAGGCACTGCTCCAGGGTGAAGTGTCCAGCCCTGGCCGTCTCACTGACCGACCCAGGGTCCTCCTTAAAGTCCAGCTCCTTGGACCGGACCAGCACATACTCCTTGAGACGCTCGTTGTTCTTCCACACTAGTGCCAGGGTGGATTCGTCAGGGAGGTCCAGAACAGCCTCTTCTGGAGGAGGGAAAGACATGACAAACACTGAATAATACATATTGTAAAAGGAATAATGTTGAATAATACACAGCAGATCAATGCGTTTCTGCTTTGTCTTACATTAGGGGTAAAGGATGGGTATGGGATAGTGACCTATCAGGCCCTTGTCTTACCCCTTTCCTCCAGTTTCTGCTCCTTGCTGTTGGAGTCGAGGATGGAGATGTAGAACTGAGAAGCGTGGCTGGACGCAGATTCTGATGGTTGCTGGTAGCCTGTAACTGCAGCTAGACACACAAACAGTAGAAAACACAGTCACAAATCACAGAGTGACGGGATTAAACAATGAAAGATATCTATGGTCAGGTGAAAAATCGCATGGAAAAAGTGGAAGTTAAAAACAATATTATCGATAACTCAATGACAGACTATGCTTGCCTTTACCTTCTGGCCTGACAGCCTTCTCACAGGAGGTCTCCTTCTCTCCCTCGGGGTCCTGGGAACAGGAGGAGGGCTCAGAGAAGCCAGAGTCTATGGTGCGGGTGGAGAGGGCGTCTGTATCTCCGGCTGGGTGTGCTGAAGCCTGGGCTGTTTCTAATGGAGACTCAGGGACCAGAAAGGGGCTCTCCTGATCAGAGTCCCCCACCCCACCGCCCCTAGCTTCATCCCCTGGCCCCACACCATCAGGGGTCTCTGCTGGAGGGGGGAGGTCAACACGGCACTGGGTGCCCTCTGGGGACGTTCTGCCAGACTGGAAGGGAGGCTGGAACACGTTCACTGAATACCTACACAGAGAGATGGGGAAAGGGGTGTGAACATAGGAATCAGTGACAGTCCAACAATGACGAAATTAACATGTTGTATTGACTAGGGATGTGACAAATTTAAAAATGTTAATGAAAAAAATGGCAGTTTAAACATTATTTAACCACCTAGAGTTGACCTCCATGCCCCCGCTGAAATCTAATTAGCATGATAAAAATATGTCTGATTAAGCTAGAGGTATGTTTTTGTATGGGCTCATCTAAAAACGGTACCGCCAATCAACCTAATAAGACCCCTCTATGGAAATCTGAGACTGATGAACGCGCGTACATGTCGGTTGTTTTGCTTTAGGACCCCTAAAGTCTCACAAAACTCATCTGAAGGTAGCCTTGTACCACAGATTACAAAGGGAAAACCAGACACGTCGCAGACTCCGACGTCTTCCTCCTAGACAAGCTAAACACATTCTTTGCCCGCTTTGATGAAAACACAGTGCCACCGACGAGGCCCGCTCCCGAGGACTGTGGGCGGTCATTCTCCGTGGCCGACTTGAGTAAGCCATCGGAGTGTTTACGGACATATTCAATCTCTTCCTATCCCAGTCTGCTGTCCCCACTTCAAAATGTCCACCACTGTTCCTGTACCCAAGAAAGCAAAGGTAACTCAACTAAATGACTATCGCCCCATAGTACTCCCCTCTGTCATCATGAAGTGCTTTGAGAGGCAAGGATCATATCACCTCTACCTTACTCCATAGACCCACTTCAATTTGCATACCGCCCCAATAGATCCAAAGACTACGCAATCGCCATCCCACTGCCCTATCCCATCTGGACAAGAACGCTGTTCATGGACTATAGCTCAACATTCAACACCATACTACCCTCCAAGCTCATCATTAAGCTTGGCGCCCAAGGTCTGAACCCCGCCCTGCACAAATGGGTCCTGGACTTCCTGACGGGGAAACAACACCTCCACTTCGCTGATCCTCAACACAGGGGCCCCCTCCTGTACTCCCTGTTCACCCATTACTGTGTGGCCAAGCACACCTCCAACTCAATCGTCAAGTTTGCAGACGACACAATAGTAGCAGGCCTGATTTCCAACAATGATGAGACAGCCTACAGGGAGGAGGTGAGGGCCCTGGGAGTGTAGTGCCAGGAAAATAACCTCACTCAACGCCAACAAAACAGCAGAGGGAGCACCCCCCTGTCCACATCGATGGGACCGCAGTGGAAAATGTGGAACGCTTCCGTGACGTACACATCCCTGACAATCTGAAATGGTCCACTCACACAAACAGTGTGGTAAAGAACACACAACAGCACCTCTAACCTCTGGAGGCTGAAGAAATTCACCGTAGCCCCTAAGACCCTCACAAACTTTTACAGATGCACCATTGACAGCATCCTGTCGGCTATATCACCACCTGGTACTGCAACTGCACTGCCCGCAAACACAAGGTTCTGCAGAGGGTGGTACGTCTGTCCAACGCATCACCGGGGGCAAACTACCTGCAGCACCCGATGTCACAGGAAGGCAAAAAAGATCAACCACTCGAGTCACGGCCTTCTCACCCAGAAGGCGAGGTCAGAACGGGTGCATCAAAGCTGGAGCCAAGAGACTGAAAAACAGCCCATATCTTAAGCCCATCAGACTGTTAAATAGCCATCACTAGCCAGCTACCAACCAGTTACTCAACCCTGCACCTTTAAGGGTACTGCCCTAAGTATATAGACATGGAATCACTGGTCACTTAAATAATGTTTACATACTGTTTTACTCCTTCATATGTATTTACTGTATTCTAGTCAATGCCACTCCAATATTACTCGTCCTAATATTTATGTATTTCTTAATTCATGTTTTTTTCTTTTACTTTGAGATGTGCATTGTTAGATACTACTGCACTGTTGGAGCTTGGAACACCAGCGCTTCGATATATCTGCAATAAAACCTGCTGAATATGTGTATGTGACCAATACATTTTTTATATGGATTTACCAGTTAAAACATTTAATGGAAGTATATATGGAAGTAGTTTGGTACCAAAACAATTGGTTAAATATGGAGTAGAAAATTAACAATTCCAGACAATTATTTTTATTTTTTATATACACTAGAGTCAAAAGTTTGGACACAACTACTCATTCAAGGGTTTTTCAATATTTTTTCTACATTGTAGAATAATAGTGAATACATCAAAACTAGGAAATAAAAATAATGTAGTGACCAAAAAAAAAGTGTTAGATGTAAATATATTTTATATTTGAGATGCTTCACAGTAGCCACCATTTGCCTTGATGACAGCTTTGCACACTCTTGGCATTCTCTGAACCAGCATGGCTACCACAGCATTCTGCCATCCCACCTGGTTTGCGCTTAGTGAGACTATCATTTGTTTTTCAACAGGACAATGACTCAACACACCTCCAGGCTGTGTAAGGGCTATTTGACCAAGGAGGAGAGTGATGAGTGCTGCATCAGATCACCTGGCCTCCACAATCACCTGACCAAATTGAGATCGTTTGGGATATTGGACTGCTGAGTGAAGGAAAAGCAGCCAACGAGTGCTCAGCATATGTGGGAACTCCTTCAAGACTGTTAGAAGAGCATTCCAAGTGAAGCTGGTTGAGAGAATGCCAAGAGTGTGCAAAGCTGTCACCAAGGCAAAGGGTGGCTACTTTGGAAAAAAACTGATTTTGCTTCCATCTGTCAATTTTCAGATTGAAATATTTTGCAACTATAACTTCCATAAAATGTACAAATAAATGTATATAAATACTTTATTTGTATAATTTTCTCTCAACTCTGTCAACTACACCTACCTTATACGTCGTTCTTGATAGCATGTTTCATGTGGAACTTCAACTACAATTTTTTTTAATAAAACTCTCCATGTTGAATCATATCATTCAAAAGCTTGTTTAGCGGAGCATAGCATTAACTAGTCCATACATGGCTATATCCTTTGTAGACGTAGTGCGTCGTGCTGAGTAATTTCCTGACATTAGGTCCTTGTGTAATGTGATATTGTACCTCCTAGCCCAATTGTCCTTTGTTTATTATTTATATATACACACACACTTGTGTTCCCACATGTACTTCCTGTATTGATTGGTTGTTCATAAAAAAGAAAAAAAAAGAAAATCCTGTCGTCCGATTGGTTACTGGTATTCAAAAACCCTATCCGGCAACCTGATTGGTTCCTCCGTGAAGAAGAATCAACGTAAAGAGAGACAAAATCTCAAAGAATATACCTACAGTATGTGAATAAAAATAGGCTCGCTCCGTTAGCCAATGTCAGAAAAGCAGTTAATGAAAGGAAAAAATTTGCCTGATCGGCTAATTGAGGCAGTGGCAGTACAGGTAGAGGAGGAAAATGGAAGTAGACCGCAGAAACGCATTGAGATGCAAATGAGTTGAGATGAAGATGACAACTAGCAGCGATCAACCAGACAGGCAACAGTGGCTTTTATTCCACATCTCAAATAAATCAACTTGTACATGATTTGATCTGCCCTAAGTGTCTAAACACTGGACTGAAAATCACCATAGACTTCACCAACCAGTGATTCTGTAATTCTGTCATGATAGAATGTGCAGACTGAAGTTGATCGTGATACATTTAGGAGGAGTGTTTACACTTCCTCCAGGCTTCAGGAGTGCTCCAGGGGAGATGTAGCATTATAAATATGTGAGGATGGTTCTTCTAGCCCACAAACTTGGACTTGGTTATGCAGCGCTGATGAAAATAAGCAAAGTCCTAGGGATTCCTTCCTTGCGTCTCAGCTCATATGAGAGAAATGGGAGGAGAGTGACCGGTAAATACAACAGGAGAGTGGTCCATTATTGTCAGGTGACTTGCTGTGTAGACATAATATTTATTTCCTTGCTCCAGCAAATCTATTCAAAGTTAATAAAAACAGAGTGATAGGAAAACAAACTATACAATGTGACTGTCACATAGGCCTACAGTGTCATAGGGCTGAAGCCTAATGCAGGGATGCAAACTGGTGAGCGCCCAAAAAGGTGACCCCCTTATTTTTGCGCTGAAACATCCCTACAAAAAAAATCCCTACTAGGGGGAAGTGCAGGTTTGAACTAATTAAACAAATAATATGATATACATGATCAGTCTGTGTAAAATAGTGGTTAAGGTGAACCTAACTCAAAAACAAACATTTTAAAGAAAGCAATCCAATATTTGTTGCCTAGACTTTACTGCAAATGACACAAGTCTTGAGAAGAAAAAAAAACAATACACTAATATTGCAGTTAGCCATGACAGCCTAATACAATATAACGCTTTTGACCACACATAAATATTGCACTTAAGAAAAAAAACATTTTAAAAGTATAAATTGTCTCATTCTAACAAGCATTCTATTTTCGCTCTATTATAGTGGCCACTATAGACAACGATCAAGTGCACAAGGGTACACGTGTGGAAAAATAACATTCACAGAGTTTTAAAAAGTGGATAATCCCCCCCTCACACGTGTTAATGTCTAGTTCAACACAACAAAAACAATATCTTTGGGCTACACTGCACATTATACACTTTGTCTGTGGACATCTGTTCTACAATGTGCCAGCAAAAATGAGAAAGAGGGAAAGTGTGTGGTGATCCTTTCACCTCTATAGAGGCATCCAGCTTAAACTTCTTAGGGCTAGGCCCCTTTTTTCTCCACTTCCTGTCTGAATGACTTTCCCAAAGTAAACTGCCTGTATCTCAGGCCCTGAATCCAGGATATGCATATAATTGGTACCATTGGAAAGAAAACACTTTGAAGTTTGTAGAAATTGTAAAATAATGTAGGAGAATATAACAATAGAAAAACCAACCAGAATCTATTTTTTGGGGGGTGGAGACCATCCTCTTAGAAATGCAAGAGTAAGGTTAGCTCCCTGGATGCACATCCTATGGCTTCCATAGGGTGTCAGCAGTCCATGTTCAAGGTTTCAGGCTTGAAATATTAGTTTAGCAGAAGGACAGTCTTGGAAATTCGTGTTTGCGGGCGCCATTAAGAAATTCCGCAGCTGCTAAAATCGGTTTCCTATTGAACATACTTAAATTTTTTGACTTGTTGAAACAAAGTTTAGGGGACTTTTTGGGATATAAAGAAGGATTTCATCTAACTAATTGACACTACATGTTATAGCTGGGACCCTTTGGATGATAAATCAGAGGAAGATTTTCAAAAAGTAAGTGAATATTTAAATCGTTATTTGTGAATGTATGAACCCTGTGCCGGTGGAAAATTATTTTAATGTGGGGCGTCATCCTCAAACAATCGCATGGCATGTTTTCGCTGTAACAGCTACTGTAAATCGGATAGCGCTGTTAAATTATAACAAGAATTTAGGCTTTCAGCCGATAGACGCTTATATGTACCTAAATGTTTAATATCCATAATTTCTATGATTATTTATTTGAATTGCCAGCCCTCCAGTTTTACCGGAAGTTCTCCCGCTAGCGGGACTCCTATCCCTAATTAAGCCAGGCCCAGCACCAGCTACACTTGATCCCGGAAAACCACTTGTTTAACAAGCAACGTCAAATTTTCACCTAATTCTCTCATTCTGAAAATGACCCAAAATTAACCACATACTGTTAGTTAACAGATAGTGGTTAGTTCGTTAGCTAGTTAACATTTCACACAGATTGCCAGGGTCCAGTAAGCAACTAATGCATTATAACTTGAGGAACGGCAAGGAGTCATATACCAGTTAATACTATAGCGAATTGGTTAGATTACTAATGTTAGCTCATCTGATGTTGTAACTTCAGCTAGCTAATGTTAGCTGTGTGGCTTTATTAGCAAGCACATTTTCAAACCATAAACTGAATTATTTGATCAGGTGAGTTGGCTAATGTTGCTCAAAATGTATCTGGCTAGCTAACAGAGAATTAGATCCAGCTAGCAAGATACTTAACAATGCTAATACTTGTTCCACCACACTTTCTCCCTCACCTCAAACTTTCCAAATGCCAGATGTTTTTCAGTTACAGCTCATGAAGTACGCTTCATCACCTTCTCACCCCAATCTCCGTGGTCAGGCTTCTCACCTACCTCTTCGTTATCATTCAGGGATCGCGCTGCTGTAACTGCCTTTCTACTCTATGCTGTCTTTCCAGAGTGCGCTCTGATGGTGTAACTAGCAAATTGGTTGTCTCTTCTCTCTTTAGTCACTTGTTCCGCTGCATTCTGTTGTTAAGTAAACGATTGGCTGAGCCTTAGATACAGCCTGTACTGCTCCAAACGCTCATCACTCGTTAGCTTACAACCAGTAGTGATCCAACCCCCCCCCCCAAACTTTTCTCATGGGATCTACACGAATCAGGTAGGTCACATAATTTGGATTCAAAACGGCGAATTTTGCCAAAAGGTGACTAGTTTGCATCCCTACTAATGTGATTAGTGAGAAATTAGCTTTACATAAAGTAAATACATGCTGATATGCTAATATTTAGTCCTGCAGTTATGTCTGTAATGTTGACAGACATGAGTACTGTTCCCCCCTACATTAGTTGCAGAGATTCAGAGAGGGCTAGTCAATGGAGAGCGCTGCAAAGATAATTAGAAGAGCATACACAGATCAGACCCAGACAGACAGCAGGTAGCCTAGTGGTTAGAGCGTTGGGCCAGTAAACAAAAGGTTGCTAGATCGAATCCCCAAGCTGAAAAGGTACAAATCTGTCGTTGAACAAGGCAGTTAACCCACTATTTCTAGGCTACCATTGTAAATAAGAATTTGTTCTTAACTGACTTGCCTAGTTAAATAAAAGGTTAAATAAAAAAATACATTAAAAAAAATTGCAGAGTTGCTGAAGGAGGATGACAATGCCATCATAGACATTAAATGTATCCTTTGATGGCACTTGGCACAAGAGAGGATTCACTTACAACTACGGGATAGGTCTGTGCATTGGTGCTGGTACCAGCGAGCCATGGAAAACGGTGAATATACACCCTATCACAAAAACATTCGTATCCATCCATTTTTTTTATAGATGTTGCACAGAAAATGGTCCCTGTATATCATAGGATGTCAAATCATAACGTCCTCAAATGAATGTAGCATTGAGGAACCCAGAATGTAAATGAACGTCTGAACTCTGTAATATGGTCGCGATGCCCCAAAACTGTCTTTGTGGGCAAAACCCGCAATGACAGAGCAGCCAGTACGGCAGTAGCCACATTCAATGAGGGAGTCACTGCTATAACAAATGCAATGAATAAAAGTGTGCATTGACAGCACTTTGGTGACACTGGAGCAATCAGAGAGGAGTTGTGAGAGCCAATGCTGCTTCAATGGAGTGTGCCAAGCGTAGGAACAGGTCCCATGACTCAGTCAAGCAAGTAAAGCGTCACCAGCAACAACTCATTGGGCCTTACATATGGGGCAGGCATAGATAATTAATGTTCTGCACATTTCAACAGCCATACAAAATCCTTGTATGTGACAAATTGAGCAAAGTGATGAGAATTTGCCCAAAACTTCATATTTGCCCAACATTCAAAGCATATGCTCTATTGATTGAAACAAATGTATTAAACGTGCCAATGTATTTGTAAAAGGTATATTTGATGTTTATTTGTCAGTTTAGAAGTGAATAAGAATGAATAAGATCTATGAATAAGAGTTTAATTAAATGTGACATATTTATGTAAAGTACATTTGAATTGTATTAGCCTATCTTTATTGGACGTACATTCCCATTATTCCACACACAGGTTCTTAGGTCTTATACAGTGGGGCAAAAAAGTATTTAGTCAGCCACCAATTGTGCAAGTTCTCCCACTTAAAAAGATGAGACCTGTAATTTTCATCATAAGTACACTTCAACTATGACAGACAAAATGAGAAAAAAAATCCAGAAAATCACATTGTAGGATTTTTAATGCATTTATTTGCAAATTATGGTGGAAAATAAGTATTTGGTCAATAATAAAAAAGTTTCTCAATACTTTGTTATATACCCTTTGTTGGCAATGACAGAGGTCAAACGTTTTCTGTAAGTCTTTCACACACTGTTGCTGGTATTTTGGCCCATTCCTCCATGCAGATCTCTTCTAGAGCAGTGATGTTTTGGGGCTGTTGCTGGACAACACGGACTTTCAACTCCCTCCAAAGATTTTCTATAGGGTTGAGATCTGGAGACTGGCTAGGCCACTCCAGGACCTTGAAATGCTTCTTACGAAGCCACTCCTTCATTGCCCGGGCGGTGTGTTTGGGATCATTGTCATGCTGAAAGACCCAGCCACATTTCATCTTCAATGCCCTTGCTGATGGAAGGAGGTTTTCACTCAAAATCTCACGATACATGGTCCCATTCATTCTTTCCTTTAAACGGATCAGTCGTCCTGGTCCCTTTGCAGAAAAACAGCCCCAAAGCATGATGTTTCCACCCCCATGCTTCACAGTAGGTATGGTGTTCTTTGGATGCAACTCAGCATTCTTTGTCCTCCAAACACAACGAGTTGAGTTTTTACCAAAAAGGTTTTATCTGACCATATGACATTCTCCCAATCTTCTTCTGGATCATCCAAATGCTCTCTAGCAAACTTCAGACGGGCCTGGACATGTGCTGGCTTAAGCAGGGGGACACGTCTGGCACTGCAGGATTTGAGTCCCTGGCGGCGTAATGTGTTACTGATGGTAGGCTTTGTTACTTTGGTCACAGCTCTCTGCAGGTCATTCACTAGGTCCCCCCGCGTGGTTATGGGATATTTGCTCACCGTTCTTGTGATCATTTTGACCCCACAGGGTGAGATCTTGCATGGAGCCCCAGGTCAAGGGAGATTATCAGTCTTGTATGTCTTCCATTTCCTAATAATTGCTCCCACAGTTGATTTCTTCAAACCAAGCTGCTTACCTATTGCAGATTCAGTCTTCCCAGCCTGGTGTTGGTCTACAATTTTGTTTCTGGTGTCCTTTGACAGCTCTTTGGTCTTGGCCATAGTGGAATTTGGAGTGTGACTGTTTGAGGTTGTGGACAGGTGTCTTTTATACTAATAACAAGTTCAAACAGGTGCCATTAATGCAGGTAACGAGTGGAGGACAGAGGAGCCTCTTAAAGAAGAAGTTACAGGTCTGTGAGAGCCAGAAATCTTGCTTGTTTGTAATTGAACAAATACTTATTTTCCACCATAATTTGCAAATAAATGTATTAAAAATCCTACAATGTGATTTTCTGGATTTTTTTCCCTCCTTTTGTCTGTCATAGTTGAAGTGTACCTATGATGAAAATTACAGGCCTCTCATCTTAAGTGGGAGAACTAGTGCAATTGGTGGCTGACTAAATACTTTTTTGCCCCACTGTAGGCAGACTTTGCGAGGCTTTAAAAAAAATATATTGTGTCATTTTGTGTAAATATATGCAAAATATTCATCAGTCATACATGAAGTGTTTTTTAAATAATTCCATGAAATGACAATATTTTGATAAAATGATCTGTAAAAGCCTGACCATTGATTGTCTTATCACAAAAGCATTCTGCCTTGAAGCAATGTGTTAAAAACAGATTCCCATAATAAGCAAATTAGTGCATATTTAAGGACAGTTTGTCTCATTTGCATAAAACTTGTAATACAATAATATATTGTATTTGTGTATACTTTCAACTGGTAAAGATTCAGTCTGATGAGAATAAAGAAAAATAAATCCCTATTAGCCTATGGTGACTGGCCTTAACACTTTTTTGGTTACTACATGATTGCATGTGTGTTATTTCATAGTTTGTCTTATTCTACAATGTATTGCCATACAGAACTTCAATGCTGTCGCTTCACTGTCTAACTCTCTGCCATTCTTCCAACTTAACGATGCGGATCGCTTTCTATCCCTGGCAACTATTAACAACGATGACGTGCTTTCTATCCCTGGTAACTCATTTGAAAGATGCATATCTTCTCCTACTAACATACAGCATTGTTGTGTTAGGCATTTCTTACGATGTACATATGATGATAATCGGGACCTGTTAATGGTATTTTGCGATAACTGCACTGTGATTTTAAATTTGTAAAAAAAACAAAAAAAAATCAGGTTCAGGTTAACCTCAAATTAATTTAAATGTCACACCCCCAGTATTGGCATCTATATTTGATTTCATAAAGAGCAGCATTCATATCATCCATCGACTGGGGAGATCCCAGTGGTACCTTGAGTATCCTTCCAGCAGCTGGGACAGACGGGCGTAGGTGAGTCTGGACTCGGGGACGCTGACCAGGAAAGGAAGCCCCACGTTCTCCATGTTGGGGTGACACAGACTCTTGTGGTTGGACCAGTGATTTTTCTGGCAAGCCCTGAAACATGAAGGAAAAAAGTTTGGTTTTTCATGAGTTAGGAATCATTTAGGAGACAAAGGGAAATAGTTGTAAAATAGTTATCCTGTGTCATTGTGTTTTTATTGGTAGAGAAACTCAATTGCCTCGCAACATTAGTGCCAGCTGACATTTAGTGTGTTGACTCACTGATTGCAGTAGCCCACGCGGTAGCAGCGGGTGCAGCGTTTCAGCTTCTCCTCCTCTGAGAGGGGAGGCTTCAGGCAGGCAGCACACTTCGAGATGGGGATACTGGGGACCTGAGGCCTCTGGAGGGGGGACAGACACACAGATGTGACTAAAACACAGATACTAGGTACTTCTGTCATAGTTCCGTATGGCTTAAAATAGGAAGGCTAGGGAATTGAAGGTTCCATTTACCTGCTGGACTCTGAGCACCACCACCCTCTCCTTGGCCAGCTCTTTAGATAGCACCTCGAAGCAGAAGAGCATGTCTGAGGAGGAGACCGTGTCCAGGGAGTGGGAGGGGAGGAAAATCCTGTGGAAGCGACTCTTCACCACCTCTGCCAGTCTCAGGTTCTCTGCCTTGATCCTCACACTCCGAGAGATTGACTCCAGGACCTCGGCTGTGCTCGAGTTCTCTTTACTCACACTCACCAGGAACTGACACACACAAGGTACGAGAATCAGAGTAAAAAGAGAATAATTAAATAAATCTGTAAAATAAAATAAACTGAAACCATCTGAACAAAACAAACATCTCATCTTACCTTGATGGGTTTCTTATGAGGCTCTTTAGCAAAGTAGAACACGGTGAGGACCTTCTGCTTCTGAGGCAGGGGCACGGGCAGGTAGAGGAAGGGGTCAAAAGTTATGGAAACCTTGAGAGAGGGAGAGGAGAAAGACATTTGACAAAACATACAGGTCAGAACAGTAGCACTGTGAATCAGATTACGGAGTTTTAGTTCTCCCTATCGCACCACTGAAGAAATAAGTTAGTTCCACTCTGCCACACAGCCAGCCAGCCATCCACACAGTAAATGCTTCTGATGGGTCCATTTCCTCGATTATTAAATCAGGTTTTCCTGCATCTCAGCCTGACAGCTAGGCCCCCCAAGTCTCTCATTATCTGCATCATATTGAAACTGCCATTATCATGGTGCCTTTGGAGCAGACATTCCTAAAACAAGAGTCAGTATGTATTCAGGAGTGGACGGTCGCAGCAACAGAGGTACTATAGTATCATCCCTGTGCGTTTGAGTGATGTATTCTAAGACTAACAAAAAAAATCCCATCTCCAGCCTCAATACGAAACACACTTCAATACAAACACCTAGATATGTTCAGACAGGTGAGTGTTGCTTGGGAATTGCAATAATTCCTCTGTCTCTTACCTTGGAGCACATAGGGCAGACAAGCTTGGACTTGTACTGGCCCTGGAAGAGGTCCACAATGAACGAATCGTTCCTCATCTTGTGCCTCTGCCACGCCTCCTCCGCCACCACCTATTACGTCACAACCACACCATCATGTCATTTTCCAGGACAATTGAACTCAAGGGAACAGTGACACAGCAGTCATCAATGTGGATATGCGAATGGTGCTGCTCGAACCTCTATTTCACCCACCTCGTCCAGCCGTCCGTCTGAGTCCACCGTCTCTGTGTAGGGCTTGTTCTGGATGCGGTTCAGGTCCTCATGGAGACCATCCAGGAGGAAGGCCATGAACTCTTGGGCATCGTGCTGGGCATAGCCTGTGAACTGGCTGGCCTTACTGGCCACGATCGCCTGGGGGATAAAAGATAAAACATCAAGTTGAGAAGACTAAAGGGAGAGGCTGTACTAAACCCGAATACTGCCGGTGTTAATCCATGTAGAAGGCATGATGGTGTGGTGGTTAAAATAACAGGAGGGGGTGAAAGATGGGACTCTCAAAAGAGTGGATTGTCACCTTTAACTTGGAGGGCTGGAAAGCATGGTGGGTACCCTTCCACAGAGCCCGCAGCAACACAGCGAACCCGATGGCCAGCCGACCACCCGTCCCCAATGGGTTATTACAGTTGATCTCAGTTTCAAACGCCCGGTCTGCACATAGGGGGAAGAGAACACAGTTCATTGTTTAATATCAATCTACAGCAACAGATACTAGCTCCATATGCACATTACAAGAGACGTATTTCATAAAAGTAAAATGTGATCAACTTAAAGAATGAAGAGTAGGGAAGACTGACCATGAAAGTAGTCCCTGAGTTCACGGGTGTTGGACAGAGACTGGATGACGCTGTTCATGAAGCATGTGTTGCCCAGGTTGACCAGGCCTGTGAAGCCTGGCACACACACCTTCTCTTCCTCCTCCTCCTCAACACTGCGCTCGCTGCCAGCAGGAGGCGCGTGGGTCATGGGCTGGACCATACACGTGGGCTTGGGCTGAGGGGGAGAGGCCGAGAAACAAAGGGATGAAATACCAACCTTCAAGGCTCAAAGGATAGCGTGATAAAGAAAACAAATTCCTTCCCCCTACTCATTTCCAAATCACCACCTCAATCACTTCAAACAGTTTCCCTTTTTAGCCCATTCTCTCACCATCTTGTCCTTGTCCAACTCACCGTGACTGCAGGCTCCTGTTTGATAGGGGCATGGTCTGAGACGGTACGGGCGGACACATTGTCCAGGCCTCCGTCTTCTGCCCGGGGGGGCTCCTCCTTGGCAGGGAGGGTGTGCTGGCTGCTGCCCGGCTGACTAGTCTGAGATGACGGCCCGGAGGGCACAGCAACCTTGGCGCCCCCCACTGCACCTTAAACAGAGGGGGATGGAGCTTGTGGTCAACGACAAACGACTGTCAGGACCAAGAGAAGAACAATTGCATACGGCCGAATGAGTATTCATTCATCGAAGTACAAACATTATATTGTCTGCTTGCTGTGTGTAGATAAGAGCAACTTGTACAAGTACCACCAACTGCATCTAGGCCTACTAGTATTGTAAACTATATCAAAAGATACCAGTGCCAGCCCAACAACAGATATTAGAAGTTAAGGACATAGAGCAACACTGCAGTGCCTAGGCTAAGACACCCAGAGACCCGTTGGGTTGGGAGAGCAGCAGACGGGACTGAGGCACACATATTGAGTTACTGGATTAGTTTCAGTGCTCAGATTCCTGTCTGGAAGTGCTGTCTTGAGTGTACACACCCACACGCCTGCCTATCACCCTAATGAACACACAGTCAGGCATGGCACACATACCCATATACACACAAGGTCCACACACAAATCCTGGTATCAACCCTCCCATGTAATTCACATTTTTAAAGACATACCAGGATTAGCCTTAATGCTTTACTAGAATATTGGTTCAACTGAAAACGTATCCGTGTGCTTTCCAAACAGTGATATAAATTAAGTCAGTGAATACATTTGTGTGGAAGTAATTTTGTAACAACATAAAGTACTGCAAGTCAGTGAATAAACGTGTGTGAAAGTAACTTTGTGTAATGTTTATAAGGGATGCTATATTTCAAACTGTGTGGTAGCTAGTGTAATAGATGTGTGTATAGTGGTTGCAGTGTGCAGTAGAAGCCAGGCAGCAGGAAGACCTTGTGTAGCGGGGGCCTCTAGGCCCCCCCAGCGCTGGCTGTGTCTCTTCTTCAGAGTGATGTCTATCCGGGACGGGGTAAAGGAGTATGTAGACTGCTCAGGCTGGATGAGGTTCCTGCAACATTGGATCACCGCTTGTGAAAGTCATGATCTCATTGAGAGCCAAGGGCCCAATTCACATATCAATAGAAACTCCACACACCAAATTCAACTTAAAAGTCTTACCTGAGTTTGACTTGCCACTTAAAAACTGTATTCGCTCCACAGTCCGCATGAAGGCGCAATAAATTTGCGTCACTGTTAGAAAGGGAAGATAATTCAGTAAACCAGAAATGCCACTAAAATCCCATTAAGTTTGCAAAGGCCACTGAGGTGAAAAGTCAGAAGGACCAAGTTACCTGGTCTGGAAGAGGAGGGTGAAGTCCTGTTCCCTGAAGATCACCCTGGCAGTCTCTCTGCAGATGCTCTTCATGTAAACGTTGACCACCATTAGGTCTGTGCCTTTCTCGTACGAGTCGTTCTTCACAAAATTGAGGTTCACCATTGGCTCTGGAACTGCTAAAAGATAGCCGCAGGCAGGCTACGTTTCAGATCACTTCGGACCTCAAACCTCAGTGCAGAATTTATCCTCACTGCAACTGATCTGTCCATTTCACTTACAAACCACAGTTCTATAGTCATCTTCAGGCTAGAGCTATCCTGACAAATGAATGACGTCACAAAAAGCACATTTCAATCATATTTGTGAAATACCAGTTTCCTTTTGACCCCAGTCTACTGACCTTCCAGCTGCTTAATCTCCAGAGGTTCCTCTTTAGACTGGTCCTTCTTCTCCTCCTCTGTACTGCTGGTGAACTCTGCCTGCTTGCTTGGTGTTGCAGTCACAGGCTCTCCTGATCCTGACTGCCTGGTTGGTGTTAGAGTGGCCTGGTCAGCCCCATCCTTGGACTTTCTCACTAAAGTAGAGGATTCGGTCCTCTCAGCCTCAGCCTCCCCTTGCCTCTCTGTTCTATTTGTGGAGTCTTCAGCCTTGTGGCTGCTCACAGCACTGGACATAGTGGCTGACGGTATGCGTTCCTCTCCTGCCCGAGCCTTGAAATCAGACTCTGGGGACTTCTCCAGCTGAAACAAGAATGGGCTTTACAAATCAGATCGAGAGCAGCAGATAATCAAACACATTTGAACCCACACAGTACTCGGTGCCTGGTGAGATGCTACAGTTTAGAGAAACGGGGACTAACCTGAACTTTCATCTCCTGCTGTGTGTGGCTGACAGCTATCTCGGGTGTTGTACACTCATGGCCGTTGCCTAGCCTCTCAGCACGATTGTCACCAGCTGTATACATCTGGGGGTCCCAGCCAGTGGGAGTAGGGGTGTGCGGTTTCCCATTGGCTGTGGACTTGGGGTGTGTATCCCTGGGTGTCTGTGAAGTAGGGTCCTTGGAGGGACAGACGGTGCGCTTGGCACTAGGCTCCTGAAGCAGGTCCCCTTTACTGAGAGGCTTGGTCTCCTCATCTTCTGCAGCCTTCACCCCAGATTCTGGTCTGTCTGCTGCTGGTTTGTTCTTCATGGTGCGTTTGACACCTCGCTCAACTTTGCCACGTCTCTGTTCGCTCTGTGCCGGCGGAGCAGACGGCTGGGTGGACAGTTTGGGCTTGTCTGACGACTCAGAAACAGATTTCTCTGGCTTTACCACAGGCGGTGGTTTCTGCTCTTTGCCGTTCTTGGCTTGCACGTTCACAGGCTCCTTCTCCTTTTTAGTTTGCTACAGGGAGAAGAGACAAAATAGTTTTTTTGTACGCATTTATTTTGAAATTGTGTTGAAACCGTCGCAAGGGATAGGCAATAGGCACATTTAAGGTTGGCAGCTGATGCTTTTCAATGAAAGAACCATAATGCTAAACGACAGGAAGGAGACAAGGAGGCAGGGAGGGCAGCAGGCAGACTCACCTTAAGGGAGGGCCAGGAGTGAAAGGGGATCTTCTTGTGCATGACCAAAAGCAGGAAGCCGTACTTCTCTTTGTACTGCACTTTGCTGCAGGAGCCCTCAATCTCCTCATGCAGGTGACAGTCCCACTGGCGCCCATCTGAAGAGAGAGCAGTGGGCCATCAGACCTGTGCTAATGCTGCACGTTCACAGTGAAAGACTAATGCCACACAAGCACATGCAGCTCAAAGACACACAAACACACACACGTAAAAACACTAAAAGAATAATTCAAACACCATCTTAGCACACGCAGACAGGTACACTGCCTTGCACAAGTATTCATCCCCATTCGTGTTTTTCCTATTTTGTTGCATTACAACCTGTAATTTAAACAGATTTTCATGTAGATTTCATGTAATGGACATACACAAAATAGTCCAAATTGGTGAAGTGAAAATAAAAAATCTTTTTTTTAAATTCTAAAAAAATTTAAGCAGAAAAGTGGTGCGTGCATATGTATTCACCCCTTTGCTATGAAGCCCCTAAATAAGATCTGGTGCAACCAGTTACCTTCAGAAGTCACATAATTAGTTAAATAAAGACCACCTGTGTGCAATCTAGGTGTCACATGATCTGTCACATGATCTCAGTATATATATATATATATATATATATATATATATATATATATATCTGTTCTGAAAGGCCCCAGAGTCTGCAACACCACTAAGAAAGGGCACCACCAAGCAAGTGGACCATGAAGACCAAGGCGCTCTCCAAACTGGTCAGGGACAAAGTTGTGGAGAAGTACAGATCAGGGTTGGGTTATAAAAAAATATCCGAAACTTTGAACATCTCACATCAGCCATTATTTAAAAAATGGAAAGAAAATGGCACTACAACAAACCTGCCAAGAGAGGGCCGTGCACCAAAACTCACTGACCAGGCAAGGAGGGCATTAATCAGAGAGGCAACAAAGAGCCCAAAGATAACCCTGAAGGAGCTGCAAAGCTCCACAGCGGAGATTGGAGTATCTGTCCATAGGACCACTTTAAGCCGCACACTCCACAGAGCTGGGCTTTACAGAAGAGTGGCCAGACAAAAGCCATTGCTTAAAAAGAAAAATAAGCAAACACGTTTGGTGTTCGCCAAAAGCCATGTGGGAGACTCCCCAAACATATGGAAGAAGGTACTCTGGTCAGATGAGACCGAAATGTAGCTTTTTGGCCATCAAGGAAAATGCTTTGTCTGGCACAAACCCAACACCTCTCATCACCCCGAGAACCATATCCCCACAGTGAAGCATGGTGGTGGCAGCGTCATGCTGTGGGGATGTTTTCATCGTCAGGGACTGGGAAACTGGTCAGAATAGAAGGAATGATAGATGCCACTAAATACAGGGAAATTATTGAGGTAAACCTGTTTCAGTCTTCCACAGATTTGAGACTGAGATGGAGGTTCACCTTCCAGCAGGACAATGACCCAAAGCATACTGCTAAAGCAACACTTGATTGGTTTAAGGGGAAACATTTAAAATGTCTTTGAAGCCCAGACCTCAATCCAATTGAGAATCTGTGCTATGACTTAAAGATGGCTGTACACAAGCGGAACCCATCCAACTTGAAGGAGCTGGAGCAGTTTTGAAGAAGGGGCAAAAATCCCAGTGGCTCGATGTGTCAAGCTTATAGAGACATACCCCAAGAGACTTGCAGCTACAATTGCTGCAAAAGGTGGATCTACAAAGTATGGACTTTGAGGGGGTGAATAGTTATGCATGCTCAAGTAGTTTTTTGTCTTATTTTGCATCTTCAAAGTGGTAGGCATGTTGTGTGAATCAAATGATAAATGCCCCCCCCCCCCACATTTTTTACATTTGAATTCCAGGTTGGAAGGGAACAAAATAGGAAAAATGCCAAGGGGGGTGAACACTTCTGCAAGCCACTGTCTTACATGTACAATCGTCACATACACTTAAGCAGAAGACATGTAGGCGGGCTAGTTAGTTTCAGATGTGTGTTTGTATAGCTTGTCATCTCACCTGGGAAGCAGGCCTGACAGTCTGTGTCAGTGAAGGTAGTGGTGACGTCCTCCACACTCTGAACCCCCTCTCCACAGCGCAGCCTCACTGTCACCTCATTCGCATTCTGCTTCCAGTCCACAAACACATCTACACAGCACCGAGCAGACAGAAAAATTGCACACTCAGCATATCAGAGAGCACCTTCAAAATAGATTCTGTAGGAAGAACAGCATGTGCTGTGACTATGCTCGGCAAGTAAACAAATCAAAACGCAAGTCAGCCTACAATGGTCTACAACAGATGAACAGACTTTGTTGGAGGACTACATCGATACCTTTACAATTACCACTAGATCAAGATCAAAGTAATTTATTCATCAGAGAAAAGACTCCTAAATATACTGCATCTACACAAGAGACAGATCTACAGAAATGCACACAACACTGAATCAACTTCTTGGGACAATATAGGCCTTAGACAAAGAGGAAGCTACTACTAAATAGTAAACTAAGCCTTAAAGATGCTGCCGCCCCCCCGCCCCCCCAAATGATAGCTGGTCAAAACACTCAAAATAAGATTTGAATAATCATCTTTCTGGCAACGACAAACCGGAATCAGAAATCACAACAAACATTGGAAATGCCTTGGCTTGTCTACACTGTACCTTTCGTCATAGTGAAGCTAGAGTGCCATGTATGAGTTCACTTCAGTCCAAGGTGCTCACGTTCACCACTACTACAGACTATGCCTTGTTTATTCTCCCTCTCTATGGCTCTCACACACACCTCTCTCTCCCTCACACACAGCTGCTGTAAATAAAAAGGTCACAGGCAACACCAAACCCTCTACAGCTGGGCTCCTAGTCGGGTTGTATTCCATGTGACACCCTCTCCCTAAACTCTGCTACGGTCCACTATGAGATCACTGTAGCATTGACATTTTTTGTTCTAATTTGAACTGCCAACCCACTTTACCAATTGGCTAGTCTGTGGTGTCATTTGTATTTTCTGTACATTTTTGAATGGCCTGTCACTGATTATCAGGGCCTGTCCACCAGCCACAGTGGTAGCAAGTTTTTTTTTTACCAAGCAAAAAAATTGTTTTCAAACTATAAAAATATATATATTTTTAAGGAGGAGCAGGCTTAGTAAGGTTTCTAAAACAAGGAATGTATTACTAATAAGAAGTTATATGGTATATCGCTCAATTTAGTTTTTAGCCAAAATATCTGACAAAAATGTTCAGCCGCCCCTTTAAGGTTACCATGATACCGGGGCCACTCCGGCAGTGTAGGATTATAGTGAGAGAGTTTTAGACCACTCCAGCAACTTTTAATGGTATATGATTCTTGAAGCACTAGCCCCTGCCATATGAACACACTGATACACTGCGATCCATTCATTGGTGGCTAAATAAATTAACATATAACCCAGAGATACGCTTACTGCTGCATTGGCCTATAGGCTATAACTTCTATAATCAACTAAGTAAAATACATAAGCCGAAAACCGACTAATAAAAAACGTTTCAAAAATAACCTGAAAAAAAGATATATATATTTTCCGCCTGTCTGCCTCCCTTTCCGTCGGTTTTGACTTAGCTATTGGTAGTGAAGTTCAACATGGTATTAAATCACCACAGGGTCCGAAGCGGTGCTAACGAACTTTCCACCATTGTATCAACTAACCTATTCCGGGTCCTCAAAGTTTCCTGCGCTAGTGAGCTCAGGACAGAAAGCTGATTTATGACATTTCCACTGGATATTGTGATCATCAGATCATGATATTCTGCTATTTACATTTAACATTTTAGTCATTTAGCAGATGCTCTTATCCAGAGCAACTTACAGTAATGAGGTCATACGTTTTCATACTTTCTTCATACTGCTACCCTGTGTGAAACAAACCCACAACCTTGGCGTTGCAAGTGCCATGCTCTACCAACTGAGCAACACACGGCACACCGAAGCTTGGTGATTATCAAGGCCAGAAGTGTTGGCAAGATTTTTCAAATTCAAATGATTCCATGTGTCATTTCAGTTTTTTATGTCTCCACTAATTATTATACAATGTAGAAAATAGTACAAATAAAGAAAAACCCTTGAATGAGTAGGTGTGTCCAACATTTTGACTGGTACTGTATCACCAGAGAAAGCATCCGAGCGAGCGGAACAGCGCCCTTCTATACATAGCCCATGTACCTGATGCTGTCAAGCCAGAAAGACATTGACATGCCATACTCTTTTGGTCCGGACAGCATCAAATACATGGTCTACACATACTGATACAGAGAGGCGCTGTTTAGCTCGCTAGGATGATTTAATTGAGTGATTGGCCTTTGTTGACGAGCGTCTCGGTCAAATAAATAATCAATATTATGTTTGGACAGGCAAGGTGGTACGGTAGGGCGGGCCAGGCCCCTTAAGGCGCACCCATAACGCTGGCCCTGTTTTTCAGGCTTTTCTTTGGAGAGTTTTAGCACAGAGGCTTTCTATGGTTTTGATTGCATTTAGTGACTTTTCCCACTCAAATCTGCTGCAAACGAGAGTGTGAGAAGCTGTCTGTGCAACAGAAGTCACAGCAACGGTGCACACAAAGGCAGAGAAGTACAAGGCGAGGGGGTGCGTGGTGGGAGAGTGGGCGGAAAACGCTATGCCGGGGACCACAGTAAGGAAAATTTGTTGGAGCAACAAAACCTCATCTAGCGACAAATAAAGGAGCCAATAGCGGATCTCATTGAAAAATAGTTGGTAACACTGCACTTGAGTCATCACATGTGCCTGTGAAAATCTGACTAGTAGATGTCAACGACATCTTCACCAGCAGTGGAAGCAAACTCAAATGCAACCTAACTTGTGATCAAAAAGTAGATATACAAGAACATAAGGATAAAGTCTCACTTGAGTAGTTTTCCAACTTATATGCCTGTGCGCATTGGTTCTAAAAGCAAATGGTTCAGCACTTCACTCACAGTAAGCACATCCCCCCAAACAGTCAGTGTTGCTGTGCGAGGTGGGATACAACAGTAGGATTCATATTTCTTAGTGCATTTACCAGATTGAAACAAAATGTCAGAAATACTTTGAAAACAGCTACTGCTGCTATAAAATCACAACTCTCACGTGACCATACTTGACTTTTAAAATGTTATTGAAATGTAAAGAAATGCTTGCACTGCAGACCCGTCAACGTGGCTGGTGAATAAGACATTCTTACCCGCCAATGACAAAAATTTACCCGTGAGTGTCAGGTGTTCATTTTAGGCCCAGCCTACTATGCACATAGTGCCAGATAGATAGGAAGTAATACATGTGTTACTCCAAGACCATGACAGAAATAGGGAATGTGCTTGGTGAGAATCAGTGAATGGCATAGAAAGGCTATTCTCAAACTGGGGTACGCGCAATGCCGTACCTTGTCAAATAATTATCACGCAATCACATTAACTGTTACTCTCTCACAGACGTTTAGAAACGAAACATGACAATTTGAAAAATAAGCCACCGGAATTTTTTGAGCGAGAATTTAGACTACTTTCATGGTGGTAAAACAAATCAAATTTTATTGGTCACATACACATGTTTAGCAGATGTTAATGCGAGTGTAGCTAAATGCTTGTGCTTCTAGTTCCGACTGCGCAGTAAAATCTAACAAGTAATCTAAGAATTTCACAACAACTACCTTATACACACACACACACAAGTGTAAAGGAATGAATGAGAATATGTACATATAAATATATGGATGAGCGATGGCCGTGCGGCATAGGCAAGAAGCAGTAGATGGTAAAGAATACAGTATATACATGAGATGAGTAATGTAGGGTATGTAAATATTATATAAAGTGGCATTGTTAAAAGTGACTAGTTATACATTTATTACATCCAATTTTTAATTATTAAAGTGTCTAGAGATTTGAGTCAGTATGTCAGCAGCAGCCAATCAATGTTAGTGATGGCTGTTTAACAGTCTGATGGCCATGAGATAGAAGCTGTTCTTCCGTCTCTCGGTCCCTGCTTTAATGCACCTGTACTGACCTTGCCTTCTGGATGATAGCAGGGTGAACAGGCAGTGGCTCGGGTGGTTGTTGTCCTTGATGATCTTTATGGCCTTCCTGTGACATCGGGTGGTGTAGGTGTCCTGGAGGGCAGGTAGTTTGCCCCGGGTAATATGTTGTGCAGACCTCACTACCCTCTGGAGAGCCTTACGGTTGTGGGCGGAGCAGTTGCCGTACCAGCCGGTGATGTGCATTGTGCGATTGTGCATCTGTAGAAGTCTGTGAGTGCTTTTGGTGACAAGCCGAATTTCTTCAGCCTCCTGAGGTTGAAGAGGTGCTGTTGCGCCTTCACCACACCGTCTGTGTGGGTGGACCATTTCAGTTTGTCTGTGATGTGTACGCTGAGGAACCTTCCACTTTCCCCACTACTGTCCCGTCGATGTGGATAGGGTGGTGCTCCCTCAGCTGTTTCCTGAAGTCCACGATGATCTCCTTTGTTTTGTTGACGTTGAGTGTGAGGTTATTTTCATGACACCACACTCCGAGGGCCCTCACCTCCTCCCTGTAGGCTGTCTCATCGTTGTTGATACCAAGCCTACAAGCACGCAGTCATGGGTGAACAGGGAGTACAGGAGAGGGCTGAGAACGCACTCGTGTGGCCCCAGTGTTGAGGTTGAGCGGGATGGAGATGTTGTCTTCTAGACTCACCACCTGGGGGCGGCCCGTCAGAAAGTCCAGGACCCAGTTGCACAGGGCGGGGTCGAGACTAGAGGTCGACCGATTAATCGGAACGGCCGATTTCAAGTTTTCATAATCGGAAATCTGTGTTTTTGGACACCGATTTGGCAGATTGTTTATTTTATATCCTTTATTTAACTACGCAAGTGAGTTAATAAAGAACTTATTTTCAATGGCGGCCTAGGAACGGTGGGTTAACTGCCTTGTTCAGGGGCAGAATGACAGATTTTTACCTTTTCAGCTCTGGGATTCAATCTTGCAACCACACAGTTAACTAGTCCAACGCTCTAACCACCTGATTACATTGCACTCCACGAGGAGACTGCCTGTTACACGAATGCAGTAAGAAGCCAAGGTAAGTTGCTAGCTAGCATTAAACTTATCTTATAAAAAACAATCAATCATAATCACTAGGTAACTACACATGGTTGATGATATTACTAGTTTATCTAGTGTATCGTTGCTCCAGTGTACCTAACCATAAACATCAATGCCTTTCTTAAAATCAATACACAAGTATATCTTTTTTAATCTGCATATTTAGTTAATATTGCCTGCTAACCTGGCTTGTTGCGAACTCTGTGAAGACTATTTCTTCCTAACAAAGACAGCCAACTTCGCCAAACGGGGGATGATTTAACAAAAGCACATTTGTGAAAAAAAATAATCGTTGCACGATTGTACCTAACCATAAACATCAATGCCTTTCTTAAAATCAATACACAGAAGTATATTTTTAAACCTGCATATTTTGCTAAAAGAAATCCAGGTTAGCAGGCAATATTAACCAGGTGAAATTGTGTCACTTCTCTTGCGTTCATTGCACGCAGAGTCAGTGTATATGCAACAGTTTGGGCTGCCCAATTTGCCAGAATTTTTTTCACTGAAAGAATAAACGTTTTGTTTGAGATGATAGTTTCCGGGTTCAACCATATTAATGACCTAAGGCTCATATTTCTGTGTGTTATTATGTTATGATTAAGTATATGAATTGATAGAGCAGTCTGACGATGGCAGGCACAAGCAGGCTCGTAAGCATTCATTCAAACAGCACTTTTGTGCGTTTTGCCGGCAGCTCATCGCTGTGCTTCAGCTCATCGCTGTGCTTCAAGCATTGTGCTGTTTATGACTTCAAGCCTATCAACTCCCGAGATTAGGCTGGTGTAACCGATGTGAAATGGGGTGCGCACTAATAGCGTTTCAAACGTCACTCGCTCTGAGACATGGAGACATGGAAGTGGTTGTTCCCCTTGCTCTGCAAGGGACGCGGCTTTTGTGGAGTGATGGGTAACGCTGCTTCGAGGGTGGCTGTTGTCGATGTGTGCCTGGTTCAAGCCCAGGTAGGGGCGAGGAGAGGGACGGAAGCTATACTGTTACACTGGCAATACTAAAGTGCCTATAAGAACATCCAATATTCAAAGGTATATGAAATACAAATCGTATAGAGAGAAATTGTCCTATAATTCCTATAATAACCTCAACCTAAAACTTCTTACCTGGGAATATTGAAGACTCCTGTTAAAAAGGAACCACCAGCTTTCATATGTTCTCATGTTCTGAGCGTTAGCTTTTTTACATGGCACATATTGCACTTTTACTTTCTTCTCCAACACTTTGTTTTTGCATTATTTAAAGTTTAATTTATTTGAGGCTAAATTGATTTATTTGATGTATTATATTAACTTAAAATAAGTGTTCATTCAGTATTGTTGTAATTGTCATTATTACAAATAAATAAATTAAATAAATTCGGCCGATTAATCGGTATTGGATTTTTTTGGTCCTCCAATAATGGGTATCGGCGTTGAAAAATCATAATCGGTCAACCCAGGGTCTCGAGCTTAATGACGAGTTTGGAGGGTACGATGGTGTTTAATGCTGAGCTGTTGTCGATGAACAGCATTCTCACATGGGTATTCCCCTTGTCCAGATGGGTTAGGGCAGTGTGCAGTGTGATTGCATCGTCTGTGGACCTATTGGGGCGGTAAGCAAATTGGAGTGGGTCTAAGGTAATAGGAAGGGTGGAAAGCACTTCTCAAAGCACTTCATGATGACGGAAGTGAGTGCTACGATAGTCGTTTAGCTCAGTTACCTTAGGTTTCTTGGAAACAGGAACAATGGTGGCCCTCTTGAAGCATGTGGGAACAGCAGACTGGGATAAGGATTGATTGACTATGTCCGTAAACACACCTGCCAGCTGGTCTGCGCATGCTCTGAGGACGCGGCTAGGGATGCCGTCTGGCCGGCAGCCCTGCGAGGGTTAACATGTTTAAATGTTTTACTCACGTTACTCATGTTGCGGTGAAGGAGAGCCCTTTGGTTTTGTTTGGGCCGTGTCATTGGCACTGTGTATTGTCCTCAAAGCGAGCAAAATAGTTTTTTAGTTTGTCTGGGAGCAAAACATAGTGGTCCATGACGGGGCTGGTTTTCTTTTTGTAATCTGTGAGTGACTGTAGACCCTGCCACATAAGTGTTGTCTCTGAGCCGTTGAATTGCGACTCTACTTTGTCTCTATACTGACGGTTAGGTTGTTTGATTGCCTTGCGGAGGGAATAGCTACATTGTTTGTATTCGGTCATGTTTCCGGGCGCCTTGCTATGATTAAAAGCAGTAGTTTGCGCTTTCAGTTTTACGCGAATGCTGCCATCAATCCACGGTTTCTGGTTGGGTAAGGTTTTAATAGTCACCGTGGGTACAACATCACCGATGCACTTGCTAATAAACTCCCTCACCGAATCAGCGTATACATCAATGTTGTTGTCGGAGGCTATCCGGAACATGTCCCATTCCACATGATCGAAGCAATCTTGAAGCGTGGAACCAAATTGGTGAGACCAGCGTTGAATAGACCTGAGCACGGGCGTTTCCTGTTTTAGTTTCTGTCTATATGCTGGGAGCAACAAAATGGAGTAGTGGTCAGATTTGCCAAAAGGGGGGTGAGGGATGGCTTTGTATGCGTCGCGGAAGTTGGAGTAGCAATGATCCAGAATAATGCCAGCCCGGGTAGTGCATTCGATATGCTGATAAAATATAGGGAGCCTTGTTTTCAGATTAGCCTTGTTAAAATCCCCAGCTACAATAAATGCAGCCTCAGGATGTGGTTTCCAGTTTACATAGAGTCCAATGAAGTTCTTTCAGGGCCGACAAGGTGTCTGCTTGGGGGGAAATACACGGCTGTGATTATAATCAAAGACAATGCTCTTGGTAGATAATGCGGTCAGCATTTGATTGTAAGGAACTCTAGATCAGGTGAAAAAAAAGGACTTGAGTTCCTGCGTTGTTATGTTGTTATGATCACACCACAACTCGTTAATCATAAGGAATTACAACCCATCATTCTTAACAGAGATGTTTGTTTCTGTCGGAGGGATGTGTGAAGAAACCGGGTGGCTGTACAGACTCTGATAACATATCCCGAGTGAACCATGCTTCTGTGAAACAGAGAATGTTGCAATCTCTGATGTGATACAACCTGGAATCGAACCAGGGTCTGTAGTGACGCCTCTAGCACTGAGATTCAGTGTTTTAGACCACTGAGCCACTTGGGAGCCCCAAATGTACTGTGTAAATTGTTCAAAGTAGTAATTGTGCATAGAGTTCTAATGGTTTGTTAAACTTTGAAAACATCTGGGAGTTTTTTGGCATACATTTTCAAGTAAAAAAACTTCCGGGTCTCAGCGTAATACCATTTCTGTGGAATTGCCTGTAGCTAGATGAGGCAATAGAGGAGGACACTGTGTGGGTAGGTAGAGACTCACGCTGGCCGGCCCTCTGAATTGATTGGGCTCATGTTCTGGTTGGAGAGAGCTGACCAGAGAAGCACAGCAGCTCGTGACCTTGACACGGCATGTTTCCCTGTGGCCGGCCCTACACCAGCTAGGATTACAAATCTTCAGCATTAAGCAGAGAGCAGCAACATAAACAGCCAGTGACCATGCATGAGCTCACAACATCAGCACTCACATCTTACTTTCAAACACAATACATAGGCAAAAGCTGCTGTAGATTTGTTTCCTCAGCTGTGTGTCTTGTACTAGACATCATTCGTACTCAGTATAATATTTTCACGTTCTTCTTCAAGTGGTTATGGGAAAAGTGATAATTCCTGCATTAGCATTTTTACCTCTTAGTATGAACAGATGATCTTATAAATATTAAGCATTATATTTTCTACATACATTATATCTGGTTTTAGGCGTTTAAGTTTACGCTGATTTTGTATTTTTTTTTGTCTGATTTTTGGGAGTGGCAGAAACAATTTAGCTAAATGAATATTGGAGAAACACTGGAAAGTGACACCTTGTAAGACAAAGAAAATACCTCCAAGGCCCATAACACATTATGTTCTGTTCTATATATTACAATAAAAGAGAAGGCTGCAAATGACAAAACTTACTGGAGGATGCAATTTTTTTTTTTTACATATTTAGCCAAATGTAATGTATCAAAGGTCCTTTAGGAACAACAAACGGGGAACGAAGCAGCACTCCCCATAGATGACACAAAGTAAACCTGAAGTACCCTTCACCACCACTAGTTATCCCCATTGTATAGTCAGGTTTATGCATTGAGGCGCAACACAACAAATAGGCTTGCTCACAGCAAACACTGCACGCATGGCTAATAAAGCAACACCTCCTGCCTTACCACACCCAAAATATCTAATCTCCAACCTTTCTTGTGCTCTGCATTGTCCCCTGCTGCTGCTGCTCGCTTGGCCTCCCTGCTCTCTTGGTTGGCCCTGTCCTTCTGCTTCTTCTTACTGGTGGTGTCATCGGCGCTGCGCTGACCCCCATTCCGCCGGCCTGATTCAGTGCTGCTGGCCATCTTCAGGCACTTAGCGCTCACGGGACGCCCGTCGCCTGCGTCGCTGCTGCTGGGGTCTGGTTCTGAGGTGTGCCGCTTTCTGCCCGGTCCAGCTATCTTGGCGATGTAACAAGTTAGAACTCTCCCAAAACAGAATCAAGGGGCCTGAATAGAGTCAGGAGACCAACACAGTTATCAATGAGTGTTGCAGAGCTACATAAGAGTCATGAATAGAGGTCGACCAACTAAACAGAATGTCAGATTAATTAGGGCCGATTTTAAGTTTTCACAACAATCGGAAATCTGTATTTTTGGGGCGCCATTTTTTTTTTATACCTTTATTTAACTAGTCAAGTCAGTTAAGAACACATTCTTATTTTCAATGACAGCCTAGGAACGGTGGGTTAACTGCCTTGTTCAGGGGCAGAACGACAGATTTTTACCTTGTCAGCTCTGGGATTCAATCTTGCACCCTTACCATTAACTAGTCCAACGCTCTAACCACCTGCCTCTCATCACTCCACGAGGAGCCTGCCTGTTACGCGAATGCAGTAGAAGCCAAGGTAAGTTGCTAGCTTATAAAAATCAATCAATCATAATCAGTAGTTATAACTACACATGGTTGATGAGATACTAGTTTATCAAGCGTGTCCTGCGTTGCATATAATCGATGGAACACTGATTTAACAAAAGCACATTTGCGAAAATCGTATCAATCGTTGGACGACTGTACCTAACCATAAACGCCAATGCCTTTCTTAAAATCAATAAAACAGAAGTATAGATTTTGTACCTGCATATTTAGCTAAAAGAAATCCAGGTTAGCAGGCAATATTAACCAGGTGAAATTGTTACTTTTCTTGCATCCATTGCACGCAGTCAGTGTATATGCAACAGTTTGGGATGCCTAATTTGCCAGAATTGTACATAATTATGACATAACATTGAAGGTTGTGCAATGTAACAAGAATATTTAGACTTATGGGTGCCACCCGTTAGATAAAATACCGAATGGTTACGTATTTCACTGAAATAAAACGTTTTTTCCCCCCGGTTGTCGATGTATTCCTGGTTCGAGCCCAGGTAGGGGCGAGGAGAGGGACGGAAGCTATACTGTTACACTGGCAATACTAAAGTGCCTATAAGAACATAGTCAAAGGTATATGAAATACAAATGGTATAGAGAGAGAGTCCTTTAAATACTATATTAACTACAACCTAAAACTTCTTACCTGGGAATATTGAAGACTCATGTTAAAAGGAACCATCAGCTTTCATATGTACTCATGTTCTGAGCAAGTTACTTAAACGTTAGCTTTCTTACATGGCACATATTGCACTTTAACTTTCTTCTCCAACACTTTGTTTTTGCATTATTTAAACCAAATTGAACATGTTTCATTATTTATTTGATTTTCATTGATGTATTATATTAAGTTAAAATAAGTGTTCATTCAGTATTGTTGTAATTGTCATTATTACAAATAAATAAATAAAAAAATGTGCCTATTAATAGGTATCGGCCTTTTTTGGTCCTCCAATAATCGGTATCGGTGTTGAAAAATCATAGTCGGTCGACCTCTAGTCATGAAGAGTGTCATTTATGCAGTTGGGCCCCAAGTTCAGACCCTGTTTAAAGACATGTTCCAGTACTTTGGCGACTAGTAGTTTTTTTTTTTTTACCTCCTGATTTGGGCTGGATGTGTCAACACGCAGTTCATATATGCATAATCTATAAGCAGAATTACAGTCTTACCTCAATTAGCCACAGAATCCGTAGTTTAAAGAGTGTTTTATGGAAGCAGTGAGCTGCCGTTTTCCCTACATTTAACCCCACATGGGCCAGCCCACAAGCAATTGAAGTTTCAGCCTCTTGCCATTTGAGTGACAGCTAGCAAGATACACACACAGTATTGTGAGATAAAAAGCAATGACATGGTGCACATATCTGCATATTTGTGATGTATTAGCACAGAGTTTCTAAACCCAGAAGTGCAACATCTTCAATAAGAGAAGTGAAAAATTCTTCATTAGTTGTTCATTTTCTCAAAATCTAAAAGGCACAACCTAGATTCAAGACAATGTCTTAAGTAGTTGAACATGTTAATACTCCAAAAGTGTTAAAGTTACACCTTTTTATTTTCATCACAAACAACTTTGTATTGAAGGAGTGCTTTTGATTTGACGGCCTGCACATGAAATAAAATGTTGTTGGTCACATACACAGAGCAGCGCGAGACGACCATTAGACTCAATGATGCATTTCTGCACATGAGCTAAGGTAACCAATGTCGCCATGACATTGCCTACAAGTGTGATCGTGGATTTCTATTGGAGAAGCAATTTCTGCCCATCTTCAATAGTAGGCTATTTTCACAGACCCCTTTTGGCTACTTTCAGAACTACTGGCTAAAAAGTATACAAAAGTACCGGATAATATCTTTAAGTTGAATGCACTAACTGTAGCTAAGTCACTCTGGAGAAGAGCTCCTGCTAAATTACTTAAATGTAAATGAAGTGTAAAATGAACCCTCACCCCTTTCAGATTAAACTATTTAATTCCAAACATTTCCTTTATATTAATCAGATTGCATTCTCTGCAAACATTCCTTGCACCCATTATTTTATTTAACTAGGCAAGTCAATTAAGAACAAATTCTTATTTTCAATGACAGCCTACCAAGAGGCAAAACACCTCCTGTGGGGACAGAGGCTAGGATAAAAAATGTAAATGTGGGACAAAACACACATCACGACAAGAGAGGCACCACAAGCTCACAACACTACATAAAGAGAGACCTAAGACAACGCCACAACATGGCAGCAGCACAACATGGTACAAACATTGTTAGGCACAGACAAAAGCATAAAGGGCAAAAAGGTAGAGACAACAATACAACTGTCAGTAAAAGTGTCCATGATTGGGTCTTTGAATGTAGAAATGGTGATAAAACAGTCAATTGTTTGTGTTTTTTGCAGCTCGTTCCAGTCGCTATCTGAAGTGAACTGAAAAGAGGAGCGAAACTGGGATGTGTTCGCTTTGGGGACCTTCACAGAATGTGACTGGCAGAACGAGTGCTGTATGTGGAGGATGAGGGTATTAGTAGGTATATCAGAGGGGAGTGAGGCCGAAGAAGGTTTTTATAAATAAACATCAACCAGTAGGTCTTGCGCCAGGTATACAGATATGTCCAGTTTACAGAGGAGTATAGAGTGCAAAGACGAGTCCTATAAGGTGCATTGGTGGAAAATCTGATGTCCCGAATGGTAAAGAACATCTAGTCTATCAAGCATAGTCACTTTAATAACTCTACCTACATATTACCTCAACTAACCAGTGCCCATTGACTCTGTACCGGTGCCCCTTGTATATAGCCTCGCTATTGTTATTTTACTGCTGCTCTTTAATTATTTGTAACTTTTTTTCTTCTGATTATTATTATTTATTTTGTACTGCATTTTTGGTTAGGGGGCTTCTAAGTAAGCATTTCACTATATGGCTACACCGGTTGTATTTGCCGCACGTGACATAACATTTGATTTCATCTGTAAATTATGTCTCCGTAATCTAGCATGGGTAAAATTTAACTAGATGTGTTTAACTTTACAAATTGCATTTGGCTATAGCTAGCTCCCTAGTTAACGTTAGACCTTGATGTACATTTCTGCCACAGCCTATTTATCCTCAATGTAATGGCGTCATGTTGCTGCGGCAAGTCAGCTAGCTACTGTAGCTACATCACGTTAGCTATCTAGCATACTAAAATAAGTTACTTGGCTGTCAATGATCATTGGCAAATCAAGTTGTTCAATAATCAGATAATTCAACATTAAAATGTGAACATGTGATTTCTCATGTCATTAATGACAGGAATAGCTAAATTGCCAATGTAACGTGAGTCGGCTAACGACGTTACTAGCCAACGTAGCTCGTTAACGTTACTCAACTAACAGTTTAACGTTAGCTAAGCTAACAACAGTTAGCCATCTTTAGTTTGTTGGCCAGCTAACGTTCGTTATGTTGACAAGCTAGACAAACAATGCATATTGACAATATCACCTCATGCCTTGTTATAATAAAATATAAATTGTGGCGGACTACTTACAAAACGTGTATATTTTTGGAGTATGTTCTCCGGGTCTTTGGGCACAATGCCGGTGAGTCCGTAACGTTACTTCAACAGTCCTCGCTAAGCTTAATGAAACAGCCGCGGGCCTCTGCTCATCCCTGCTTGCAATCGAAACCCCGTACTCCGGTGTTTCTCGAAAATTATCTTTATCCAGGACCCATTTTTTAAAATATATATACCGAATATATAAAGCAAATAAATGTGACGTAAATTACAACAAATCTATCAATCGCTTCAACCTACTTTACCGGCCCCCGCGCAATGACTCGCACTTTGTTTAGGAACAAATACAGTCCAAACCGAAATCCACTCTGAAGACTAGGCACTTCCTGAAGGCAGCACTGTAGCTACCAAACCCTCACCATGTGATCAAGGTTTTCTTGGTTGGTTCTACAGACGGCTATGCAAGCAGGGAATGCGATTACAAACATATTCTTCTTCTTCTTCTTCTATCATGGCGGTTCGCAAACAATCGCTTAACTGAATTTCGCCGTAACACAGGATTATTATAGGGAGGTTATTATAAGGGGATATTTAATAGGATATGACATTTGTTGACATCTTCTCCTCAGGGGATCGATACCGCTCTCCCCACCATGGCAATGTATGTTGATTATGTGCAGCGATGGTGTTCCGGTCACACAATTTCAGTTTCTCGAATGGAGGGTGGAAATGTTTTTTCAATGTCTATATTCAGGTAACCCCAAAACAGTTCTGTCCATTACAAAAAAATAATACAAACCATTTAATGTATGTAGGGTTTAATGAGCACATTCATCCATCATTGATCCAGGTGAGATATCAGAAACTATGTCAAAGTGACCTTTCATCCAGTGGGTAGGGTACACAACTTTTATTTCTTTTTTGTTTGTTCATCCAGAACAATGTATTCATACATAATTTTTTTGGCTTCTTTATATTATGAATGTGTCAGGGTTTTGGGGGATGATCTGAGTTTTGGGCCAAACATGTGCAAAGGTCTGTATTTTGCATGCGCACATTAACACATTTTAATTGAAATGTCATGTGGAGGCACTTCTATCCTTCAGTTGAAAGTCACACAGTAATACACAATGTTATATTAGTTGTGTGAAATCTCACAATCAAAAAGGCACTGTTACACAGTGTAGTCGGACAGGCACCTCCAGGGCGAGGTGCATAGTGTACAGGCTCAACGGTGTGAAACAGTAGTAGTTTCATATAGTGTCTGTCAGTGTTGGTTTGACCAGCCAGGTCCTGGCTGTTACTGACAGGTGTTGTAGATCTGGATCTGTTTGTTGATGTCGTTGAGGATAGCCTTCATCTTGTCTTCTAGGCCGTCCAGCTGCTGGGCTTTGCCCTCCAACGTTTTCTGGTTCTCTTCATAGTCTTTCTCTAGCTCTGTGGATATAAAGTATTGTCAAGTTTATATTTTAAATGTTTCATCTTAGAATAAACAGGACTGGCTGACAGACCTACATTTTGGTCTCTGGTCAAAGAACAATCAGACAAATTCAGACAATACAGTGACACTTTTTAACCACAAGAGGGCAATGTTGCCTTCGCTATTCTCCAAGGTTAGAGTGTGAAAATCGAAAGTAATGCTGCTTTAAAACAAAGGCGGCCCAGTTCCCTCCAGGGTCCCTCCTACACACCTGCTAGTCTCTGAAGCTTGTTCTGGGCATCCTTCAGTAGCTCTTTGGCTTCGTCTCTTAGGCGCTCTGCTTTCTTCTTCGCCTCCTGGACGGTCTTGGCTTTCGTGTCCACCAACTCCTGCACTGTGTGATACTTATCCATCAGCTCGCCATCTAAAATCTGAGAGAAAGAAGACTGCATAATCAGTAACAGACATGGTATTACAGTCACAAATATACACAAATAAACAACACACACACACCTGCTTAGCCTCATTGGCTTTGTCCCGTGCCATAGTGGCTGTCTCCTCAGCTCGAGCTGCTGCCACGCTGTTGTGGGCACGTTTGAGCTTCAGAGCATTAATCTCCCGACCTAGGTTGCCCATGCGGTCCATGGCATCATTCAAGTCATGTTCACTGCTTGAGGTCTCAGACTCAATCTAAAAGCAGGGGAAACATCAGGAATGTATTCTCTTTTGATCCCTTCATCACATCAAACTACATGCAGATGGTGTCCACACACTTGAGTACCTGTGCTAGCCGAGCTTCCGTTTCACCAATGTCAGCCCGAGCCCGCTGTATGGCCTTCTCTGCTGTGGCCTGGGCCTTCTTAGCATCCTCAAGTGCCTGTTTTACTGTCTCTGCTGTGGATTTCACCCCCTCTGCCCGATTCCTACATAACGGAAACACATGTCAGAATCAGTAGCGTCTTGCTCTGCTGAAACATTTCCTTTGACATGACACAGCTATAATCTACACAGTGTACAAAACCTTAAGAACACCTTCCTAAGATTGAGTTGCACCCCGCCCCTTTTGCCCCCAGAACAGCACAATTCGCCGGGGCATGGACTTTATAAGGTGTCAAAAGCATTTAACAGGGATGTTGGCCCACGTTGGGTGGTGGACCATTCTTGATACACACATGGAACTGTTGCAGTTGCAGCACTTACTACCGTACCCCGTTCAAAGGCACTTAAATCTTTTGTCCTGCCCATTCACTCTCTGAATGACACACATACACAATCCATGTCTCAAGGTTTAAAAATCCTTCTTGAACCCGTCCCCTTCCCTTCATCTGTAATGATTGAAGTGGATTTAACAAGTGACATCAATAAGGGATCATAGCTTTCACCTGGTTTCACCTGGTCAGTCTATGTCATGGAAATGTTTTGTACCTTCAGTGTATAACCCTCTACATACAAGGCACACACACACACCTGGCCTTCTTGGCCTCCTGCAGCAGCTGCTCTGCTTTGCGCACATCGTCCTGTGTCTGTTGCAGAATGGCGTCTACGTTGGAGAGGCTCCGGACCCGGTCCTTGATCTCCTCTGCCAGGTGTCTGATCTGCTGTGGTGAGGCTGGGATGGACAGCTCCAGGACACGGTTGGCAACCGTCTCAATGCTGTCTGGATCCGCACCCTCCTCTGCAAGGAGATGGATATTTAGATCAGCACAGATATTTTTGATGTTGATTGGGAAGTTAACACTTAGTGATGATGCTGATCATGATGATGATCCGGAGTTTAAGATAAATTGATTTTATGGTCCCATGTAGACAAGGACCTTACTGTTCCTCGTACATCTGAATTTTCTATCACTTTAGCCAACTCACGCATGAGGAAGTCCCGGATCTGCTTGATGAGGTCCCGCAGGTCATTGTTGGAGCGCTCCACCTTGTTCTTGGTGTTGGTGGCCTTGTCCAGAGCTGCCTGGGCTTTACTCTTCGCCTCCTCCGCCTTGGTCTTGGCATCTGCAACCTGAGAAGCCCTCAGAATCAGGGATAACTGTTATCAAGTACCCTTATGCTGTAGGTCATACAGTTGTATGCATTAGTGGCATGCCGCAATAGATTTTGCAGGTCTCCATTTCCTGTCAAGACAGTGTTGGTTTAGGTACACTTAGTGTAACTGACCTTGTGGAAGAGCTCCTCTACCTCCCCCATGGCTTTGTTCAGCTCTTTCTCTGCGTGCTTGGACCTCTCCAGGGCGTTATCTGCCATCGCTACGGCACCGTTGCAGTTCAGGCCTCCGCAGTGCCTATTCCCCTCATCGTCACGGCAACCTGCTCCTCCGCAAAGGCTCTCTGCACAGGGGGCATCGCCAGGGGTCCCACAGACCTGATCAAAGGTGGTGGGGGTGGAACATGTATCAGATTACTACATTTGTTTATAACTTTGCCTGAACTCTTCTTCTGATCTTGTGCTGTTTAAGGGGTTTAATCCAATCAGACATATGATGCATGCTTCACCTTCTCATTGATCTTCTTCATGTCCAGGGTCTGAGCCTTGGCATTGAGGTCCCCCAGGGCTCGCTTGTTGGCAGCGTTCTTACGGTTGAAGTCATCTTTCTTGGCAGAGATGAGGCGTTCTGTCTTGCGGCGTGTGTCTGCTGATTGGCTAACAGTGCTGGGCGTGGTGGTGGTTGACTGGTTGGCTCGCCGCTCTGCATCACGGGACTTGTTATAGGAGCTGTGGATGCTGTCATATGCACCTGGAGGAAAGAGAGTGCCAAATAATAATAACAACACATTTAATACTACATTTAACTAATATTTTTTAAGTATTTCTACATACAGTCATTAGGGCATTTTGTATCCCAGAAACCCTATGTTGGAAGGAGGAAATTAAGTCTCTGCTCACCCAGGAAGTTGGAGTTCTTGAGGATGTCCAGTTGACGGTGGAGCTGATCTGAGGTCAGGTTTAGCTGTTTGGCCTCTCTCTCCAGAGCACTGAGCTCATTACTGGCCTCAACGTTGCTGTTCTGCACACTGGTCAGGTCTCCCTCCAGACGATTCAGTGTGTCTGTGGTCTCACCTATCTGAGACCTGCAGGAGAAAGGGATAGGAAATTACAGTTAAACTCCAAAACTGGAGGAGAGGCATATTTATGGTGAATCTTTATGCAGACTGAAAGTCTATCTATGTATGTGTATTGTTATGTACAGTATAATACAGTGTCTGTGTGTATGTCTTGTACCTGAGGTCTTCAATGAGCTCCATCAGGCTGCTGACTGCCTCTGCGGTGGTGTTGCGGGCGTTGACGATGCCCTGGGCCTGTGCCAGCTTCTTCTCCAGGTCTCTGAAGGCCTTCTCATAGGCTCCAGTCAGGCCCGTGGTCTGGATCTCTTGAGCCCGCTCTGACAGGGTCTTGGTTCGGACAGCCAGGTCCTGCACCACCCGGTCCCAGTCCCCAAAGCACTGATGGCAGGGCTGGCAGTTAGGGAACTGGCCTGAGAAGCCCCTCGCACACTGGTCACAACGCACGCCTGACACCCCCTGCTGACACACACAGTGGCCTGACTTCTGGTCACACTGGGATGTCTCTATGCCCCTGGGGTCACAGTCACAGACTGAGCGAGATAGAGAGAGAGAAAGTGAGGGATTGTTAGTATACAGTGCATTCGAAAAGTATTCAGACCCCTTGACTTTTCCACATTTTGTTATGTTACAGCCTTGTTCTAAAGTGGATCAAATAAAACATTTTCCTCACCATTCTACACACAATACCCCATAATGAGAAAGAGAAAACAGGTTTTTAGAAAGTTTAGCAAATTTATTTAAAAAAATAAATAATAATAATACTTATGTAAATAAGGTATTCAGACTCTTTGCTATGAGACTCGAAATTGAGCTCAGGTGCATCCTGTTTTCATTGGTCATCCTTAAAATTGGAGTCCACCTGTGGTAAATTCAATTGATTGGACATGATTTGGAAAGGCACACACCTATCTATTTAAGGTTCCACAGTTGACAGTGCATGTCAGAGCAAAAACCAAGCCACGAGTTTGAAGAGATTGTCCGTAGAGCTCCGAGACAGGATTGTGTCGAGGCACAGACTTGGGGAAGGGTAACAAAAAATGTCTGCAGCATTGAAGGTCCCCAAGAACACAGTGGCCTCCATCATTCTTAAATGGAAGAAGTTTGGAACCATCAAGACTCTCCCTAGAGCTGGCCGCCCGGCCAAACTGAGCAATCAGGGGAGAAGGGCTTTGGTCATGGAGGTGACCAAGAACCCGATGGTCACTCTGACAGAGCTCTACAGTTCCTCTGTGGAGATGGTAGAACCTTCCAGAAGGACAACCATCTCTGCAGCACTTCATCAATCACGCCTTTATGGTAGAGTGGCCAGACAGAAGCCACTCCTCAGTAAAAGGCACATGACAGCCCAAGAAGACTTGGGGCTGTAATCGCTGCCAAAGCTGCTTCAACAAAGTACTGAATACTTATGTAAATGTGATATTTACAGTTTTTATTTTTAAGAAATTTGCAAAAATTTCTAAAAACCTGATTTTGCTTTGTCCTTATGGAGTATTGTGTGTATAGATTGATGTGGGAAAAAAACAATTGAACACATTTTAGAATAAGGCTGTAACCTAAAAAAGTAATGGGGCCTGAATACTTTCCAAATGCACTGTATGTCAACTGCTGATATTTTGATGCCACACTTATAACACCTGTGAATAACACCTTCCGTGACTCATGAATAACACCTTCCGTGACTCATGAATAACACCTTCCGTGACTCATGAATAACACCTTCCGTGACTCATGAATAACACCTTCCGTGACTCATGAATAACACCTTCCGTGACTCATGAATAACACCTTCCGTGACTCATGAATAACACCTTCCGTGACTCATGAATAACACCTTCCGTGACTCATGAATAACACCTTCCGTGACTCATGAATAACACCTTCCGTGACTCATGAATAACACCTTCCATGACTCATGAATAACACCTTCCACGACTCATGAATAACACCTTCCATGACGTTAAAGCTGACCTCTGCACTGGATCCTGGGGTCTCCCCAGTAGTTCTCTTGGCAGTCTGTGCAGGTCTTTCCACCGAATCCATCACGACACTGACACTTTCCAGTGAACTGGGGCACAGGGAGGTCAAACATGAGCATGAGGTCACAGAAGAGATCTGTCTCATAATGCACCTTAGTGATGCATTTCGCTACACTATAATCATTTCGCTACACTCACAATAACATCTGCTAACCATGTGTATATGACCAATAAAATTTGATTTGATAATGGAACCACACACACATACACACACACACACACCTCGTTGCAGGCCGAGTTGACAGCATTGTTGGGGTCACAGCCGCAGGCCTCACAGCCCCGCCCACTAGCCAGGTTCCAGTAGTTGGGCTTACAGTGGTCACATGTCAGGCCGATGGTGTTGGGTAAACACTGGCACTGCCCCGTGGCACGCTGGCAGACACACTCATCCCGCGCTGTACACTGGGTATGCTCTGTGCCCAGGAAGCTACAGGTGCACTCTGGGGAAGCATACAGAAGAAAATAGATTGAACCTTTACTAGGGTGCACGACACATAGTTTCAATGCAACATTCCTAAAATGAATGGTTCTTAAGTTTTCTGGTGTGTGACGAGGATGTGTCAACAGAGACTCACTTCTGCAGTTGCGTCGCGAGGCGTCTCCATAGTAACCGCTCTTGCACACGCCACAGTCCGGTCCCTCTGTGTTGTAGAGACACTTCTTACACTCTCCTGTCCGCCGGTCACACGCATCCAGATCTGACATGTCAATGTTATTACTGCACCTGCACGGCTGGCACCGCCCACCTGGCTGGGAGGGGTTACCGTAGTAACCAGGGGCGCACTCCTCACACCGGGAACCTGTGACCAATAGGAAAAAAGGTTGAAGGAGAAGGTGTGACATTTTTGAAAAGAAAGAGTACTTCAGTGGAATATCTCATGGTGAGATTGAGATATTTATTGGCTGGGTGATGGATATAAATTACTTCATATTTCCAAGTATTTCCAAACTGTTTTCCAGTGGATTTAAGTGAGACGGTTACAGTGTGACAGCTTCTGCGAACAGAGAGTCATGTGCTGTGTGTGATACCTACCTCAGTGACTATCAGTAAAGTAATTATCAGAATGTTACTCAAACTGTACACATCATGTTATAAACTTAATTCGTTTTGATATTTTATCATTGTGCAATGCTATTATATCTTGGATTAAAAGGGAGTTGGTTACCCAGGAGATTAACAGTGATTAGTGAGGATCTCTGTGATCACACTGTTGCAAAGTGGATTATGTTCAGTCTTTCGGCAGACATCGTGAACAATTAGCTTTTCTCACAAAGAGCCTGTCAGGATTTGGCCAGGATTGTTCCGGTTTTGGCCACCAGATGCCCCCATTGAGCTTTTTGACCCTTTTGTTTTCCCTTGTTTCCAGTTATTATTTGCACCTGTGCCTCGTTTCCCTTGAATGTATTTAAACCCTTAGTTTTCCTCAGTTCTTTGCTCTGTGTTTGAATGTTAGCACCCAGGCCCAGTGATGCTGTGAACTGTTGGTGCTCCAGTTGGACTCGCTTGTGGTACTCTGTTTTTGTTCTAGTTTATTTATTTTTGATTATCTTCTGAGGCTTTTTCCTGCTGTACCTACCACCTTGTGGATTTACCTTTTGACTTGGAGGATTACCTTTTTCTCTTGGAATTACTTTTGATGTTGTGGATTTATATTTTTGCCTGAACTTTCCTTTTTACTTTATTAAAACACCGTCTCAAGTACTGCTTTGTCTGCCTCATCTTCTGGGTTCTGCCGACTATTAGTGGCTCAGTTTGCAAAGTGACTGTTTCTCACACCAGAGACCCGAGTTCATAACCGGGTCGTGACAGAGCCCATATCTTCTTAAGATGGATTCAGAGGAAGGTAGACATACTTGCCATTTTTGAGTCCAGCTGACGGCTGCAGGGGGCAGAGTATGCTGGTGTGGGAGGGGGCTGACTTTTGGGTCTGACAGACAACTTACAGCTGCTGGTCTTGTGGTCTCTCCAGCATACTCTTCCCCCTGCAGCTGTTAGCTGGACAAAAAAAATGGGAAGTACTGTATTCTAAACCATAGTGGAACAAAACATAGGATTTCCTCATTTAACGGACAAGATTTCCTCAACTGTTTGATAAAGGGGCATTGTGATTCTACTATTGTGTCTAGGTGATTCATTGTGCCTTTTTCTTTGTGTCTTTGCGGAGCAAACTAAATATATTGAATAAAAGGATATGACACAGAAGGGGCTGTTGATGGTAAGTAGGTTTACAGTAAAGCACATATTGAGTTCATTGCAGCAAAGCTGTCTAAAGCAGAGTAGGCAGAATGCTTGTTTTTCTTTCTGTCACAGGCTCACAGTGAATGTACAATAGGTTGGTGTAATCTCACAGCTTCAGCTTGTCTACTATGACTGATATACCTGTTACTGTCTTTTGTGTCTGCAACAGAGGCAGAGAATCACAAGGCAAAAGGCAGCGTGGCAGAGATTTTGTTTTTATCAGCTGGTTGACTGTTTGGCTGCTTAGTGCCTGTGTAAGCCAGCAGGAGTACCAAGCACTGACTATACAGTGCCTTGCGAAAGTATTCGGCCCCATTGAACTTTGCGACCTTTTGCCACATTTCAGGCTTCAAACATAAAGATATAAAACTATTTTTTTGTGAAGAATCAACAAGTGGGACACAATCATGAAGTGGAACGACATTTATTGGATATTTCAAACTTTTAACAAATCAAAAACAGAAAAATTGGGCGTGCAAAATTATTCAGCCCCCTTAAGTTAATACTTTGTAGCGCCACCTTTTGCTGCGATTACAGCTGTAAGTCGCTTGGGGTATGTCTCTATCAGTTTTGCACATCGAGAGACTGACATTTTTTCCCATTCCTCCTTGCAAAACAGCTCGAGCTCAATGATGTTGGATGGAGAGCATTTGTGAACAGCAGTTTTCAGTTCTTTCCACAGATTCTCGATTGGATTCAGGTCTGGACTTTGACTTGGCCATTCTAACACCTGGATATGTTTATTTTTGAACCATTCCATTGTAGATTTTGCTTTATGTTTTGGATCATTGTCTTAGAAGACAAATCTCCGTCCCAGTCTCAGGTCTTTTGCAGACTCCATCAGGTTTTCTTCCAGAATGGTCCTGTATTTGGCTCCATCCATCTTCCCATCAATTTTAACCATCTTCCCTGTCCCTGCTGAAGAAAAGTAGGCCCAAACCATGATGCTGCCACCACCATGTTTGACAGTGGGGATGGTGGGTTCAGGGTGATGGAATGTGTTGCTTTTACACCAAACATAACGTTTTGCATTGTTGCCAAAAAGTTCAATTTTGGTTTCATCTGACCAGAGCATCTTCTTCCACATGTTTGGTGTGTCTCCCAGGTGGCTTGTGGCAAACTTTAAACGACACTTTTTATGGATATCTTGAAGAAATAAGACTGATTGTTGTCCTATGGACAGAGTCTCCCACCTCAGCTGTAGATCTCTGCAGTTCATCCAGAGTGATCATGGGCCTCTTGGCTGCATCTCTGATCAGTCTTCTCCTTGTATGAGCTGAAAGTTTAGAGGGACGGCCAGGTCTTGGTAGATTTGCAGTGGTCTGATACTCCTTCCATTTCAATATTATCGCTTGCACAGTGCTCCTTGGGATGTTTAAAGCTTGGGAAATCTTTTTGTATCCAAATCCGGCTTTAAACTTCTTCACAACAGTATCTCGGACCTGCCTGGTGTGTTCCTTGTTCTTCATGATGCTCTCTGCACTTTTAACGGACCTCTGAGACTATCACAGTGCAGGTGCATTTATACGGAGACTTGATTACACACAGGTGGATTGTATTTATCATCATTAGTCATTTAGGTCAACATTGGATCATTCAGAGATCCTCACTGAACTTCTGGAGAGAGTTTGCTGCACTGAAAGTAAAGGGGCTGAATAATTTTGCACGCCCAATTTTTCAGTTTTTGATTTGTTAAAAAAGTTTGAAATATCCAATAAATGTCGTTCCACTTCATGATTGTGTCCCACTTGTTGTTGATTCTTCACAAAAAAATACAGTTTTATATCTTTATGTTTGAAGCCTGAAATGTGGCAAAAGGTTGCAAAGTTCAAGGGGGCCGAATACTTTCGCAAGGCACTGTATGTGCCCTGTATAACACTATAGTTGCTATACACAGGAGACACTGTAGAAGGTGACCCAGACCCAGTGTCGGCCATCCAACTCAAACACAGTTATTTGTGTTATACAATCAGTCGAAACTGATTCTTGGTCAGTTCTTGGGAGCTCCATCTACTCTGAGGCAGGAGTGCACTGTGGCACAGCACCATAGATGGGTGGGGTGCTGAAGCCATGCAGGTGGCAGGGGGGGGGGGGGGGGGGTTGGTAAGGAGGGTGGGGTCACCATCACTACTCACGCTTGAAAGAACCCTCGGAGCGCTTAACCATCCCCCCTGTGCCAAGTTGGGTAAGGGAGGAAACAACACACATTATCATTCCACATTTTTCCTGGTAGGATAAATGTTCTACAAGAGAAGTGTCTATTTGTCTCACCAAAAGACCCACCCTGGCGAATGACAAGGAATATCACACCATGGACATTTCCCCGAGTTAAATCACACTAACAGATCCTCTTTCACAGTACATCATCAACCCTAGGAAGCATCTGCTCATTCATGCAGACATGATCAAACTGTTCTTCGTCCACTTGCCTGGCTGACAAAGAGGAGGAAGAACAGTAAGGAGAGAGAGAAGACACCTCAATGGAGAAATGGAGGTGTGGGTTGTACCTGTGTATCCTTGGTTACAGTTGCAGACCACCTGTCTGTTGCGGTTGTCCTGGTAACAGGAGGCAGCGAAGTGGCGTCCGCTGTTTGGGCCATCTGGGCAAGGGCAGGCCCGACATTGGTTACCCATACCTGTGCCCAACACTGGGTTGCCGTAGTAACCGTTGGCACACCTTGAAATACAGCAATAGCAGTATGCTTGTCAATAACATTACATTGGCTACCTTAATACTTATTCAAGATTCCCCACTGTCCCCGCGGTGAAGCCTAACCTGTCACATTTGTCCCCTCCAGTGTTGTCCCTGCAGTTGAGACAGGCTCCGGTCCTCTGGTGGCACTCCTCAGCATGTCCATTACACAGGCATCGCTTACAGTTGGGGAAGCCCCAGTGTCCTGCCTGGCAGCCATCGCACCGCTGCCCGAACGCACCCGGGCGGCACGGGCACTGCCCAGTCAACTGGTCACAGGACCGAGTGACCGCACCTTCCAGATTGCACTCACATGCTAGAGAGAGGGAGGGAGGGAGGGAGAGAGAGAGATTTATTGGAAAGTATAAATCAAGAGAGGAGTGGGTCAGTAGGTAATGAGGCAGCAGGGGGCGCCACCAGTACAGCTGTTCACATAAGTGGGATAGACAGACTGTACAGTCCAATGCACCTTTGCATTGAATAGAATAAACTATTTGTGTACCCTACAGGATAACACCAGGAGTTTTGCCCTTACTCTTTGTGCGGTTGACTGGGGTTACAACACTAACCTTTACATCCTGCAGGTCCAAAGCCGTACGTCCCAGGAGCACACTGGTCACAGCGAAGTCCAATCACGTTTGGCCTACAGCGACACTGACCTCCGTGCGTGTCACACACTGAGCTGACTGATCCCTGGGGGTCACACAGGCAAGCTGTGAAGAAGAAAGAATTGATGAAAACATTTTCATTTCATTGTGAAAATAATTACCAGGCATCCTTGATGATAGCAGATCGTGATTATGTGTACCCGTGAAATAACCTACGCAGGGCTCCATGGTTAATGATGGCTGACATGCTGGTGATGAGTTTGGCACAGACGTTGCTGATCTGGGGGCGTGTCACGCTCTTGGCCCCCTCGTGGCAGCGGTAGCGCTCGTAGCTCTGCTTCCTAGCGATGGAGGCGGGGTCACCGCCAATGAACATCTCCAGGGAGGAGTAACGAGGGATCAGGGAGATCTGGAGAGGAAGCAGGGAGGAGTATTAGCTGGATTGCATAAGAAGAACACAATTAGAGAGGGAGGGAGAGAGATGTGCAGACAAGCATAATTTATTGAGTAAGTTTCTTAAAATGTTATATCATTTACTTTGTAATTGTTGCCCTTTTTTAATTGATAGTTACAATCTTGTCTCATCACTGCAACTCCCCAACGGGCTCGGGAGAGGCGAAGGTCAAGTCATGTGTCATTCGAAACATGACCCGACAAGCCGCGCTGCTTCTTAACACACTGCTCACTTAACCCGGAAGCTAGCTGCACCAATGTGTCAGAGGAAACACTGTTCAACTGACGACCGAAGTCAGCTTGCAGGTGCCCGGGCCGCCGTAAGGAGTCGCTAGAGCACGATGAGCCAAGGAAAGCCCCCCCAGCCAAACCTCCACCGAACCCAGACGACAGTGGGCCAATTGTATGTCGCCCTATAGGCTCCCAGTAACAGCCAGCTGTGACACAGCCTGGGATCGAACCCCCGGCTGTTGTGGCGCCTTAGACCGCTGCACCACTCAGGAGGCTCAATTTGTTGAGTCTTGATACTCACAGAGTCCACTAAAATGTTGGCAGCGGTTGTACCAAGAATGAGAATACTGTTCCCATCCAGATAGCGACTGAACTCAAAGCGAAGAGTGTAGCTCACTCCTCTCTCCATGCATACAGGTGGAGGCAGCACGACAAACCTGCAGCAAACACACACACCACACAGGAAAATACTAACTTTTAGGAAAAGCAAAGTTCACCATGTAGTAACATCCAATTACACAAGTGTATCACCGTCACCTGAGCCAGACACAAGGGCACTGTATATTCCGTAGTGAGGTGTGTGTGAGTTTCTCACCTGGATCCTGCAGGCAGGGACACAGTGAGCATGTCGTCTGCAGGGATGGTGTTTCCACAAGGGCTGCTGGTGGGAATGGGCCCTGGCCGAATGATCGTCACACGGACCTCCCCCCAGTCCCGTGGCATCTAACACAAGACACACACACACCACAATAACAGTCATATACAGTTACACACTGTGCACATCCAGAAAACAGAGGGGAGTGTGTGTGTGTGTGTGTGTGTATATGTGTGTGTGTGTGTGTGTGTGTGTGTGTGTGTGTGTGTGTGTGTGTGTGTGTGTGTGTGTGTGTGTGTGTGTGTGTGTGTGTGTGTGTGTGTGTGTACACGTATGCACAGTTGAAGTCTGAAGTTTACATACACTTAGGTCGGAGTCATTAAAATAAGTTTGTCAACCACTTAGTTTAGTTCGGTTAGTTCATCTACTTCGTGCATGACACAAGTAATTTTTCCAACGATTGTTTACAGATTATTTCACTTATAATTCACTGTATCACAATTCCAGTGGGTGAGACGTCTGGTTCATCCTTGGTAGCGATTTCCAAATGCCTGAAGGTACCATGTTCAGCTATACAAACAATAGTACGCAAGCATAAACACCATGGGACGGCACAGCCGTCATACCGCTCAGAAAGGAGACGCGTTCTGTCTCCTAGAGATGAATGTACTTTGGTGCAAAAAGTGCAAATCAATTCCAGAACAACAGCAAAGGACCTTGTGAAGATGCTGGAGGAAACTGGTACAAAAGTATCTATATCCACAGTAAAAACAAGTCCTATATCGATATAATGTGAAACGCCGCTCAGCAAGGAAGAAGCCACTGCTCCAAAACCGCCATAAAAAAGCCAGACTACGGTTTGCAACTGCACATGGGGACAAAGATCATACTTTTTGGAGAAATGTCCTCTGGTCTGATGAAACAAAAATAGAACTGTTTGGTCATAATGACCATCGTTATGTTTGCATTCGTTATGCTTGGAGGAAAAAGGGGGAGGCTTGCAAGCGAAAGAACACCATCCCAACTGTGAAGCACGGGGGTGGCAGCATCATGTTGTGGGAGTGCTTTTCTGCAGGAGGGACTGGTGCACTTCACAAAATAGATGGCATCAATTATTTTGATATATTGAAGCAACATCTCAAGACATCAGTCCGGAAGTTAAAGCTTGGTCGCAAATGGGTCTTCCAAATGGACAATGACCCCAAGCATACTCACAAAGTTGTGGCAAAATGGCTTAAGGACAACAATGTCAAGGTATTGGAGTAGCCATCACAAAGCCCTGACCTCAATCTTATAGAAAATTTGTGTGCAGAACTGAAAAAGCGTGTGCAAGGAGGCCTACAAACCTGACTCAGTTACACCAGCTCTGTCAGGAGGAATGGGCCAAAATTCAACTTATTCAACTTATTGTGGGAAGCTTGTGTAAGGCTTCCCAAAACTTTTGACCCAAGTTAAACAATTTAAAGGCAATGCTGCCAAATACTAATTGAGTGTATGTAAACTTCTGACCCACTGGGAATGTGATGAAAGAAATAAAAGCTGAAATAAATTATCTCTACTGTTATTCTGACATTTCACATTCTTAAAATAAATTGGTGATCCTAACTGACCTAAGACAGGGAATTTTTGCTAGGATTAAATGTCAGGAATTGTGGAAAAACTGAGTTTAAATGTATTTGGCTAAGGTGTATATAAACTTCCGACTTCAACTGTATGTGTGTATGTGTTAGGCTTGGGCGGTATACCATATATTGTCTCCTTGTTCGGGCGGCGTTTGGCGGTTGACGTCACTGGCTTTCTAGCTACCACCGATCCACTTTTACTTATTTGTTTTGTTTCACACACCTGTTTTCAATCCCACAATCACCTGTTCATTATTTAACCCTCTGTTCTCCCCATGGTTTTTGTGAGTGATTGTTTATTTGTATTTTCAGTCTGTCATGGTGTACGTGGATTTGTTACTTTGTATGTTTTACCTTTTGAGTAAAGTACGTTTGATTACTCATTTCTGCTGTCCTGCGCCTGACTCTCTACACCAGCTACACCCAGGGCCCATTACATATATACCATATGTTTTTCAATAAAATATAACATTTGCAGCTACTTTTTTTATTTAATATCTGCAGTCAACTTGTGCAATAGGGATATAAAGCAGATTGCGTTCTTCATTTCACCTGTCGCATTATTTTAAATGATGAAGCTTACCATAGTTCTCCAGAACAGTTGAGCCAGTCCCCTGTTTGTTTGTAAGCAGCACAACGGGAGAAGGTGAGCTGGTGAGTCCACAGCGCTCTCTTCCTTCCGAAAAGCATGCATCACAACTTTTTTCATTTGCAATTACTCTCTTTCACTTCAGCTTGTAAATGTCCACACTACTACTAGCTATGCTTGTATAACTTTACGAGCTGGATTCGCCTGTCTTTGCAATTAATTTATGTTAGTTTTCGCTCGTTAGCATTTAGCATCTACGTGATTTCGCTATTCGTTTTGTGCAAATTTTGTTAGCATTCTGGTAATAGAGGCCCAAGGGCTTTTCTTGCGTTTTACCTCCCCCATGTGTGCTATGCTGGTAACAGCGTAAATCCTGGTATGAGAGAAGGACGGTATGACGATTTGAACATCTGAATACCGCCCAAGCCCAGTATGTGTGTGACTAGGCACTAACCTGTGGCTCATAGCGTATGAGGAGGTCGTACTCCATGGAGTAGGGGATGTTGTTGATGGAGAACTCCAGGCTGCTGCCCTCTGGGACCTTGGCAAACCCAGTGCCAGTCCAGGTGGCAGGGCGCCCAGGCTGGTGCTCCCTCTGCTCCACACTGCAGCCCTGGACACACACAAATACCATCAAGCATTCACACAAAGTCAAACATAGACAGTACAAACAATGCAAATAAGGGTCCACCCCAGTCTTATCTATAACAAGAAGTAGTTACCTGTCCCAATATGGCCAACTCAGCCTCATAGGTATAGTGGTCCAGAGCCATGAAGTACCACCCAGACTCCACCTGGGTACATTGACGGCCCATCATATGACTACGACAGCGGCACTGGCCATTCTCCATAGAGCAGCTGGGGAAGACGCATAAGAAATCTATGCAGTAAGCATGTAACCCGTCGACAGCACCCCCAACCCAAAACATCTTCCCGCGGCCACGCTGTCACTCACTGGTTATCTGTGGCTCCGCCCACATCACAGTCACAGTCTCTGCAGCCATTCATGTCATGACTCAGTGCCCAGTGTTCTGGCTGTGGGCAGACAGACAGGCAGCTGTTAGCACCAGACAGATGACATTCCTGACGACATCAGCCAGGTTTACTGGACCTTACATCATAGGTAACTACTCAGATACCTCAACCAGGTGTTCCTAGCTCCAAAATGAGATACTGTAGATACATGCTGCCTATCAAAGTACAGGCTGGTAGAGCTTAAGTTATGGGTGCAAAATAGTGGTTGTCTGTTCATGACTTTAAAACAAGCCTTTATGCAGCTTATGAGAGTTTAGGATCCACTTAGTCCGGACTACAGCTGACCATTTGTAGCATGCTGTAACCTACACCAACCGGAGAGGCCTGACATCCCTGGGCTACATTTAGATATGAAGCCCCAAGCAGGGCTTTACATTCCTGGGTATTGTTACTGGCACGGCAAGGAAGTTATGTGAGTGACAGGGGGATGTGAATGTACGTATGAATGAATGAATGAATGAATGAATGAATGAATGAATGGAAAGAGAGAGAGAGAGATAATCTCTGTGTGTTATGGTTAGGAGAGGGAGGCTCTCCTGGAGACTTACCAGACACAGGTCACAGCTGCGTCCGGTGACCAGTCGCTTGCAAAAGCAGTCCCCGCTCACAGGGTCACATTTTGGGCTCTCTGAAACAGTACCCCTGGGGTCACACTGGCAGGCTGAGGGGGGCAGAGCAGGAATTATAGGGGCATGGGAACACAGAAATGTGGCACATGATTTTATTCAAAGCACTGAGAGAGATTAACAAAAGATTGCTCCAAAATCTCTAACATAACAACCACACAAAATGAGGGTCATTTGGACTACAATCAGTTCAATTTGTTAGAATGATTCATGATTGTGCTCCTCTCCACTCACGTTGGCAGCCGCGGGGGTTTGCTGCACTCAGGCCAAAGAAGCCAGACTTGCATTTGTCACAGCGATGCCCTTCCACGTGGTCCTTACAGCGGCACTGTCCAGCGATCATGCCCAGGGATGGCTCGTCATGCCCGTCACAGATGCCCCCATTCAGGGAACCATCAGGATCACAGTCACAGGCTGGTAGAAGGAAGACAACAAACATCCTGTTAAACTTAACAAACGTAACCATAGAGTAGTACGTACTACCTGGAAAACATGTACACACTCACATCTAATGGACATAAAGTGGTACCAGGGTTTCAAACGTGAAAATAACCTGTACACGTACATAACTATGCCTTCACTCATACACAGTATGATAATGTGAGAAATACACACACAGTTCCTGTACCCCAGTTCTGAGAAACGGTCGACACCCTCTACTCACCAGTACAGACCCCGGGGTCTCTGATGTCCCTACTGAGGTCCTTGTAGTAAAATGGTTTACACATCTCACAGTTGCGTCCCATGGTGTTGTGGAGACAGTGGTCACAGACGCCACCGCCGGCATTGCCCGTGGCCAAGTAAACCGCCATGTCAAAGTGACACTGGTTGGAGTGGCCGTTACAGTTACATTCTATGAGAGACCAAGGGTACAGATAACAACATAATCAAGATTCTCATTCCTTTGATTATGACCTATGACTGGTGTGTTCATAATAATAATCAGTGATGTTAGGAGAGGAGTAAGAGACGTTTCTTGTTATGGTGTGGTACACCACCACTCACTCTTGCAGGCGTTGGTGTTGCGTCCCTCAGCCGGTCTCCAGGGCATGTCACTATGGAAGTCATCACACAGCTCACAATTCAGACCCTTCGTGTTGTGCTTGCAGACACATCTCCCATGGACCTGGGGGACAGGGAGGCTGAATTACACAAATCACAGAGAATTCTAAACAAAACCTCCCATTCTAACTCCCCTCTGCACAGATGCCTCTGCTTTCATACACAGCAATCTATATAGGGCAGTCTTCCTCCATAAAAATAAGGGCAGTTCTGTGTCCCCTTACTCACCATGCCCTCCTCATCCTTGATCCCATCGATGGGGGCACACTCGGAGGCGTGGCCATAGCAGAAGCAGTTGCCGCGGACGACCAGCTCGTACATGGCATAGTAGTACTTCTCCTTGATCTCCACGCGGGAGTCCAGCAGGTTATCTCCCAGAGTGTGCAGCTTGGTGAAGTTCACACGCAGGTTAGTGATCTTCAGCTGGTCTTCAGGATGCAAGAGGAGGAGAAGAGAGGAAGGGGGGGGGCAGAGAGATTAGGAGATATACAACAAGCTATTTGAACATCCAAATGAATACTTCAAAGTCAAAAGGTAAGGTTCCAGATACACCATTAATTATCTATTAACCCCAACCCCCACCACAGACATAAGCAGAGACACTCTCCCCCGTAAAAGGAAGAAGTCAAGGCCAGCCGAGCATGACATCGCTGAAGGGGGCCGGGGGGGGGGGGGGGGGGGGAATAAGGGCAGACTGAAAGGGGCATGGAGGGTGTTGTTAGGAGACTTGAGTTGCGTCCCAAATGGTACCCTATTTCCTAAATACTGCACTACTTTTGACCAGAGCCTTATGTGCCCTGGTCAACAGTAGTGCACTAGAAAGAGAATAGGGTGCCATTTGGGACGCACACTGATAAACTCTCACAGAAGGGCGGTAGGTTGCTACTGTGCACAGAACATTCCCTGCTGTCAGTCACGTTCCAGCTTTTCACTAGGAAACAATACACAAAATGTATCATTTGACCAAATATTTATGAAGAGGTCATCACTTCATGGAGTCTATGAAGAAAGAAACCACATGGAAGAGTGGAAAGCAAGTTAGGTCCAAAAAAACTGATTTTCTCCAATGGCTCATCTTACCCCTACAGACTAGAGAGAGATGCGCTGCAGACAGCATGTGGAATCAATCAGCACTCTCTCTCTCTCCACTTAGTGCTTATCTCTCTCCACACAGTGTTTCAACACAAACAAATGGAGAACAAGTCACACCTCTATGCGAAAAAGCTGTGTTTTGGGGCGGCTACATTCACTGTACTCCTAAGAAACACTTAGTATTCTTTGTGTGGTTACTTCCATTACCTACCTTCATTTGACTCGGCAGAGCAGCAGAGCGGCAGAGCAGCCTCAAATCCGGGCCCTATCAGTACTCCTGGCCTCTGTTATCTGAGCGTATCCTTTCTCACACACAGAAGGGCCCTGTTCTCTAGACCTTGACAGGCAAAACACCACTCCCTTTCTCACAAACCAGTGGGACAATAAGTTCCACTGTTCCACAGGACTTTGGGGAATATCAGGCTGTTGCCAGGGCCACAATATGCCATGTCCAACTCTTCTGAGTATCAGTCAAGCCACTGGTAAAGTCCTTTCATTGTTATTATTAACATACTAATGTACCTCCTGCTAACAGCTCCCCCAACTTCCCTGACAGGATTACCTCTATCAGGACAGAGCCGTCCATCTTTAAACTCACTAGCTGTGGATGAGCTCTGCATGGGAAAGTGCTCAAACTAAACCATAGGCATTCTGTAACGGTATACACCCGACATCCAGGCTTCATTTTAACTCCCTCCTCTCAGACATCCTCCCTCCATGTCGATATTCTGTGGCACACTAGCAGATTCAACTGCCTCCTTTACAGCAGGAACACATCAGGTTTCAGCACTTTAATTACTAATCCCCCTCAAAATGTGTCTCTCTGTCAAACAATGCATAGTCACTTTACCTGTAAGGTTCTGCTTTTCTTTTCTTAGTCAACCTTGTGTTCTTTTTCTTTGTGTTCTGGAACGTAGCCCTGTTTCTTTGTGTTCTGGAACGTAGCCCTGTTTCTTTGTGTTCTGGAACGTAGCCCTGTTTCTTTGTGTTCTGGAACATAGCCCTGTTTCTTTGTGTTCTGGAACGTAGCCCTGTTTCTTTGTGTTCTGGAACGTAGCCCTGTTTCTTTGTGTTCTGGACCGTAGCCCTGTTTCTTTGTGTTCTGGAACGTAGCCCTGTTTCTTTGTGTTCTGGAACGTAGCCCTGTTTCTTTGTGTTCTGGAACGTAGCCCTGTTTCTTTGTGTTCTGGAACGTAGCCCTGTTTCTTTGTGTTCTGGAACGTAGCCCTGTTTCTTTGTGTTCTGGAACGTAGCCCTGTTTCTTTGTGTTCTTGAACGTAGCCCTGTTTCTTTGTGTTCTGGACTGTAGCCCTGTCTTTCATTTTTGTTCATTGATTTCACCTGTGTTCATTTCTCACCTGGTCTCATCAGCTCCCTATTTAGTTCACTTCTTTCTGTTTACATGGTTGTGAGTTATTGTTTGTTTTTGACTGCATACCTGTGTTTGACCATTGCCTGCCTGTGGCCATGATTTCTGCGAAGGCTTGATAAACATCTGCTGTGCTCTGTGCGTGACTACACCTTTTTCTCCCTGAGTATTCATTACATTACCTCTACCTACATGTACATATTACATCAATTACCTCGACTAACCTGTGACCCCGCACATTGACTCTGTACCAGTACCTCCTGTATATAGCCTCGCTATTGTTATTTTACTGCTGCTCTTTAATTATTTGTTTTTTACTTATCTCAAAAAAATGTTTTACTTAACACTTAAAACTGCGATGTTTGTTAAGGGCTTGTAAGTAAGAATTTCACTGTAATGTCTACTACACCTGTTGTATTCTGCGCATGTGACAAATACATTTTGATTTGAGAGCTCCCATTAGATGTACCTTAAGGGTGCACTAATGAGTGACACAGTCTAAGGTTTCCTTAAACAAGTGCAGGGCAGTAATGAGCATGGCAGTGTGCTAGCTACTCATTCAGAGTGTCTGTCTGGACAACATGGAACATCCAGTTTAAGGGTCCGGGTCAATCCATACCTTGGTTTTATTAAGAACAGAACCTCCCCTGTCACTACTTAGGGAAGGCTGCTCTTACTCCTGGGGAAACAGTGAAGTCATACCAGTCAAAATAGAAGGGACAACAAGTGTGGGGGAGAGAGAGCAGCTGGTTTTCATATCCCGTGCAGACTGTCATGTGCCATTCTGTTTAGGTGTTGTGCTGAAATTATACGGTAGGGTGGCAGTCGCTGTATCATGTCAGCGGTGTGAGTTTGGCTTAACATGGGGGGGAAGTGGTTGCTAGTTGTGGTGACTGGTGAGTGTATCTTACTCTGAATGTTGGGGCTGTAGGGGTCCTCAATGTGGATGGCAGGGTCCAGAACTCTGTAGATTGCCTGGAGGAAAAAGAGGGACAGGACAGGTGGTTGAATGCCATTTTAATGTATGTGTACAACTGTAGTAACCTAGTGAGCACAACACATTGAAATGACACATTTTCAATATCTATTCAAACAAATGTCTTTAAAACCAAAACTAAGAATTTTCAACATCTTTCCAATGTCTTGTGGTCATTGGCTAGGGATAAATCCCTCTTAACTATCAGACTCACCTCTCCCTCTGTGGACGGCTCGATGTCAGAGTAGCGCGACTCACAGATGACGTCGTCTACTTTGCGTAGGGGTCCCTTAGATACCCCGGGGAAGACCGAGGCACAGTCGTAGGCAAAGTAGCGGTACACCTGCCAGTTACGTCCAAAATCTGCCGATCGCTCAATCACCATGGCTGCTGGGCGAAATGTCTGTGTGCCAGGAGAGGGATGTGATGTGTGTAGTTGCTCATTTGAAGACACAGAACATTGTTATATACTGCATAGATTTGACACACTGTTTAAGGCAGGGGTCTCCAACAAGTTGATCGTGAGCTACCACATATGAGTAGCTCGCCAAACAATTCTGAAAGTACATGCAATTTTCACGTGTTCCACCACAAACTGTCATAAACACATCTCACAAGTATCCCGACACCATAAGCTCCAAGCTACTATCTAACTAACTGAACATTGACATTATCCCACCCCTGGTTAGCCACTAATGGCTTAAAAAGACCAACCTAACACTATCTGCCAATTAATTTCCAGCAATATTGCCTCTTTCTGTCTGTGTGGTGCAGGCGTTTGTCCATCACTCCATGTGTAGCCAGTTGATATGATAACCATCTTGTGGGTTGACAGAAATGGAAAAAAGGGGAATTAGACAAAGTATTCTGATGTGATTTAAGCATTGATATCAACTCAGAACATCCAATTTCGCTGTTTCTCTATGAATAACTGTAATACAAAACAAAACATCCTTTGGGAAAATATAAAACATAATTTTGGGAAAAAATAACAGATTTTATAGGGCCCCGTTAGTTGTTTATCAACCATGATTTTACCAGGTATATTGACAGACAATACAGTGCACTACTTTCTCTTGTACACTAAAGAGCCATAGCTCGTGACATGTTTATTAAGTAGCTGTCATGATAGAAAAAGTTGGAGACCCCTGGTCTAAAGGTTTACTTAGTTCTCTATGTCTAACCTTGAAGATCATGATAAGATGAGTAAAATGGAATTCTGCCTCAAGGTCCAGCTGAATGAAGACATCAGGCTTTCCTGAAGACAAAACGAGAGGGATGGAGGGAGAGAGAGAGAAAGCATGAGAGAGTGCATGTCAAGCTTTATGTTGTTGCTATTACATCTATAATGTATGCACTCAATCAACCTGTCAATCTGTCTGTTACAGGAAATGCAAACCCGTGTTTTCACCAGTGATAACTCAACTACCAGCTGTGAGGGAAGCCCCTGTCCGTCTCTTGGCTTGAGTAATGGCATCTGAACAGGAAAAAGGCATTCTCGTCTTGGCTGGAGATGTGGTCGTCCACATGGGTAATCCCACACACTTCCTGAGCATGATCCATCCTTAAGAACCACTCGAGTTGGCCCATTATTCACAATGAATTGGTAGAGAAGAAGTCTTAAGTTCCAATAGTAGTGTAGGGGGTTCTGCCTTATGCTCAGGGAGCATGTCCCCTTCTAGCAGTTGGAACATTAAACTGCTACACTATATAAATAACATAATAACCACAGTAAATAGTCCCGTCAGAAATGTCTATATGCCACAACGTAGCTCAAAGGGAAATCTCTGAGAACACCCTAAACACATGCTCATAAAGCTAAGTGTTTGAGGATCCTTTCCCCATCTCCAAATGTAGTCTGAAGTGAATACAAACAGCAGGAAGACAACAGTAAAATTCGTAACTCTGCACATGAAAAAATGAGAGAGGTAATGACAGAGTACAGCTTCCGGGGTTGGCACCTCAACATTAACATCACTAGCTATCTACCCCTCAGGCAGGCTGTGGTGTGGTGTGATGGGAGCCAGGCCTGTGGAAAGGTAACACAATAAAATAAAAAAGACTGGAAATAACAGAGAGAGAGTCTCACAAATCTTCTGAAGATTCATGCAATCATAAACCAACCTGACACACACACAGTGTAAATACACACAGAGACACATTGGTGAGTAAAGAGGTCAAACTGGATTTCGGCCATTGGGTCTGTGCTGTAGGCTGTGAACCATAACCTGCACTCCTTAATGAAAGGCTAATCAGGAAGGAAACGGAGGCAGGGGAAAGGAGAGGCAGGGTGTGCTAGAGCCAAGGAGTCACGTTGGAGGAGAGGGAGAGGAAGAATGAGGAGGAGAGAGAAGCAAAGAGAGGGAAAGGGCAAAGGAAGGGAAACATAGAACTGGAGAGTGGGAGAGGGGTCACAGCAAATAGTTTAATTTGTGTATCTCCCATCACCGCTGTTGTGAGGCTTGGCTAACGGAGAGCAATTAGTAACTGGTACACTCTACTAACGGAACCAACCCACTCGCACATCCTTCTAGTAGCCTACTTGGTGCCACTTCAAACAGAGTAGAAGTGGCACAAGCTGCTCTACAGAACAGTGGATAAGATACCCACCCAACCTAGCCTTCCACTCCAAGCCCTTAAGGAACTAAGTGAAGGAAGGGGCCTCACACCAGAGGGACACAGGGACAGTGGTCTACACACATGTAGCACAAGCAGCCCACTGTGCTCCATGTCACATACTCTAAAGCCCTGCTAGAAACGCCATGGAGACTGGGAGTAAAAATAGTGACTGTTTCCTGTCCCCCACCTCTCAGTGTTCGACATAGAGTACAGGCAGTGCTATACTGGTCCACAGTAGTCAATCACTCAGAAATAGACCTGAAATGGGGCTTTTGTTTGCAGTGATGTGGGCTCTGTATTAACAATGAAGAAGGAGAATTGCTCAGCTGGTGTCTTGAAATCCATTCTCCAAATCTAATTTTCTATCCCTCCCTCAATGTACACCCTCTCACTCTTTCTCTCACTCTTTCTCTCCGGCTCCCAATCTTCCTCTGACCCCTTCCCTCCCTCCCTCCCCACCCTCCTTTCCTTTTCCTCTCTTCTCTTTCTCGTTCCTCCCTTTGTTGACGTGCCAGGGTACAGCCTGCACTGTTATTATCCCCATACAAACAGCTGTGGGCCTGTGGCTGGTCTGGGTCCGGTCCAGGCAGAGTAAAGTAGGCTACTACAGAGAACAGAGGGTGATTTAGTGTGATGGAGGCCATGGACCTCTGGGCTTTGAAGGCCCTTCAGAACAGAGCTACCAGGACTCACTGTAATGACGCACTGTGGCTTCCAGGATCGTCGGCCCCATCTCTCTCCCCCATATCTCACCCTCTCACTACTGCTTCCTTTTATGATCCACTCATGATCTCTCCCTCTTCCACTCCCCCCTCTCTTTCTCGGTCTCTGAACAGACCTGTTATTAATAGTAGTAACCAAGATTAGGTCTCTAATAATACGGATGATATGGATTCTGTATGAGTTCATACCACTGACAGCTGCATGTTGGGGGTATGTCATGTAACCGAAGGCAGGGGGCACAAATAGATGACAAATCTGTTTTAACACTGATTCTCATAAAATCAAAGGTTCACTATTTAAACATGGATATAATTGCAACCTCTATGAATGCAATCTCAATTCTCACCATTCTCCGACTGCCACCATGACTTCTTGCGGTGTGGTTTGAACGTTGTGATGACGTTCTCAATGCGGTGACTGATGGTGTTGTAGACAGGATCATATGGGCGGCGAGAGTCACACTGGAAACATTTCTTCTCATCCTACAGGGTCAAGGGTGACACAGGTCAGAGGTCGAACAGAAGCTCAGGACAGAGAGAGGTAGGGGGAGTGAGAGGATGTTGGAGACCCACACACACACACACACACACACACACACACACACACACACACACACATACACACACACAAACACCTGTAAGTGACTGACGATGCAGTAGGGGTCTTTCTTCCTGGAGCCGCATGTAGATGATGCCTTCAGGCTCTTCTCACGGCCCACCAACAGGTCTCCTGTTGCCGGGTAACAGCTGCCATGGGTACAGCCGTGGGCGTGGTCTGGCTCCCGGGCAGTGGCATATGCCAGGGCTGGAGAAGCGAGGAAGGAGAGGAGGTTAAGGACAGGAAACAACATCACAGCAGGGGGATGTTATTGCAGTCACTTAGAGTGAAGAAAGAAAGACAATGGTTTCCCTAGACGGATCACTCCTCTGTCTTAGAAAACAAATCACTCTCTCTCTCTTTCTACGACATTACCACAAACTCTAATCAGTACAGGAAAAGGACATCAAGAGAGGAAGTAAGCCTAAATTTAATCCTGAGACTAAAGCTGAGCCCAACTAAAGCTGCTGCTAGCCCACCTGCAGCTCAACAGTCAATGTTTAAATAATAGGAGTAACAATGTTGAAAAAACACTTAAAGAGATTATCTTTTGGGGGAATATGTTAGCAGTGCCTCTCTCTCCTGAAGTCCAAAACGATTGACCTGACATGGGGCCCTACAGCCGCTAAATCTGGAAGCGAACCCAAAGGTCAACTAGGAGGTCAACGAGGTCAGGTTCTGACAGCACAGCAGGAAAGTATGTGTGTATGGGTGTGCGTGTGAGCATGTGAGCTTGTGTGTGTCTTTTTGTGTTAGTTTGTGTGGGTGTGTCTGTGCATGCATTTTTGTGTGCGTGTGACTCAATGGATGAACTGTGTGTGGGGTGTTTGAAAATAGCCCAACAGTCGTCAAGCTGTCCAGTCAACATCCTGAAATATATTCCTAGTGAAGCGCCAGTGGGACGGGGAGACACTCAGTCTAAAGAGCAGGGCCAGGGAGGTCGGTCTGTCTGAGTCTGTCTGTCTGTCTGTCTGTCTACAACAGGTGCTTCTAAGACACTCTATGGATACAAGAAGCAAAAACATGCAACACAAACAGAAATAAATCCGTACACAATGGATGAACATTCCGTATTCTGCTGCATATTACGATTTTAGGACAGCTTTGGATTGTGAGTGTCCTAGGAAAAGTCCTGAGGAGATTTCACAGAGACGATCAACAAAAACATGACACTCTCTAGAGGAAACCTGTGTTTGCCTGGCATACAGACAAGTCTCACACTGGTACCACTGCTAGGCACTGAACACACACACACACACACACACACACACACACACACACACACACACACACACACACACACACACACACACACACACACACACACACACACACACACACCCACACACACACACACTCACACTCACAAAAACACACACACACCACAGTGATACACTTGGTATTCAGTCAACACATAATAATGACTGTATCTTCGAAAATGTCTTGATCATATGTTTCCTATGCCAACAGTGCATTTGTGTACACAGACAATGATGGGAATATGCCAAACACTTTTCTTTGAGTAAGGATATCACCTCAACACGGAGGACATGTTATCTGAATGCTGTAGTAGTGTTATCTCAGTTCCCTTTCCTGCTGCCAGGAAACTTCTGTGGTAAATCAAGCTAGGCCTGTGTAATTATGCTGTAACCCCAAAAATCTGCCCTCAACAATTACTTAGCCAATTAACAATAGAAGAACAGAGATAAGCAAGGCTTTTTAAAACAAAAAAAGCAAAACCAAACTAAATGGCCTGAGACATAACTGCACAGGAAACTTTTCCTTATTTTTCTGAAAAGGCCATAGTCTTCAGTCATGAGGGGTATATAGAGAGGAGGGGAGAGAGAGAGAAGAAATAGTGAGATGTTAAAAGAAAAAGGAAGAGAGAGGGGGAGAGGGAGAGAGATGGGGGGAGAGAGAGCGAGAGATGGAGAGAAAGCCGATGAGTAAATACAAAGCCTCTGTAGTGACATAGCAACATGATATCTATTTTGGTCGTTGGCACACACTCAAAGGTGTGTATAAAGAGAGAGCTGAGATGGAAGGGGGGGAGCAGAGAGGGCTGATGTACAGACTATAATTTCAGGGCCTCTCCTAAACTCTTTTATCTTGTCTCTGTCTTGTCTGTCTCTGTTGGAGAGCTTTCACAGACATCCTATACCCCTGTCTCAGTCCCTGGACAGAGGCTGAGGGAATTGACATCACAGTCCCTCCAGAACACAATAAGATTGGCTCACCAGGTTATATATAGTTATAACGTCAGTCAACTGAAAGTATTTATTTCATTTCAGTATTTATTAAGGGTGAGAGTTATTTTGATCAAAGCACAACGTATGAGAAGAGAACCTGTAAGCCTATTTGATGATTAACCACCCTCTTTCTGTCAAGTAAGTCATATGGAAATTGGTTTGAACAAATTCAATTCCCACTTGATGCTTTAATAACGAGCATATTTGGAATGTTTTATTTCAACCAGAGAGGATGGAAAGGGATGGTTGACTAAGCAGCAGTGTGTCCATCTCATCTCAGCAGCTCTCTCTTACTCTCTGCCATTCTCTCCTCTTACCCATACATGGACAGGCAGTGAGGAATGCAGGCTGATCAGCTGAGAGGGGGGCGTACCTCCGAGCTAATAAAGCCTAGCCACAGACCAGGATAGGTTTTTATTTGCTTAGCCACAGAACAGGAGTTGTATTAGCCTAGCCACATACCAGCAGAGGTTGTATTAGCCTAGCCACAGACCAGGATAGGTTGTATTAGCCTAGCAACATACCAGGAGAGGTTGTATTAGCCTAGCAACAGACCAGGAGAGGTTGTATTAGCCTAGCAACAGACCAGGAGAGATCGTATTAGCCTAGCCATAGACCAGGAGAGGTTGTATTAGCCTAGCCACATACCAGCAGAGGTTGTATTAGCCTAGCCACAGACTAGGATAGGTTGTATTAGCCTAGCAACAGACCAGGAGAGGTTGTATTAGCCTAGCCACAGACCAGGAGAGATTGCATTAGCCTAGCCACAGACAAGGAGAGGTTGCATTAGCCTAACCACAGACCAGGAGAGGTTGTATTAGCCTAGCCACAGACCAGGAGAGGTTGCAATAGCCTAGCCACAGACCAGGAGAGGTTGTATTAGCCTAGCCACAGACCAGGAGAGGTTCTATTAGCCTAGCCACAGACCAGGAGAGGTTGCATTAGCCTAGCCACATACCAGGAGAGGTTGCATTAGCCTAGCCACAGACCAGTAGAGGTTGCATTAGCCTAACCACAGACCAGGAGAGGTTGTATTAGCCTAGCCACAGACCAGGAGAGGTTGCATTAGCCTAGCCACAGACCAGGAGAGGTTGTATTAGCCTAGCCACAGACCAGGAGAGGTTGTATTAGCCTAGCCACATACCAGGAGATTGCACAAGTGAGCTTAGCCACAAACAATAGATTCTGCTGTACAAGTCAACTGTTGAACATAATGCTAACAAGAAGAAACATCCTCCCCTTTTGAGCAGAAATAAGGAGATCAAATCCATTAAATGTGCTCTAAACTGACCATCGTTATAAATCTCAGTCAACATGCTGTTCCATCTTGAGTGATTCTCTCCTCTTCCCTGGGCTATGACTGGAACTCCACTGCACTATGCACTACTAATGTGGTTTATTATGTGTATAATAATAGTTATTTCCATCTCTTCCCAAAACAAGTGTAATGAGTTTGGATTGGACAGCTCCCAGCATCCTCTCTGTTCTGCATTCAGCCTTGCCAAGGCTAATCTCTCTGTAATGGCCTGGACCACTACACAAAGAGAGAGGGATTTTCTCTTACCCCCTCTCTCCCTCACTGCCTCTCTCTCACAATTCTCTCGATTCTTCATTCAATCTCCCTCTCCCTTTTTTCTCCCATTGTCTCGCTCTCTCATCTTCTCTCTATTTTCTCTGTCTTTCTCTCTCTCTCTGTCTGTCAGTGTGGTATGTATGTACTGTACTATAAGCATCTATGTGAAGCCCCACTGCCTGTCCTGGCACACTCTGGAGATATGGGATTAACACCACTGTCAGCTTTGTTACACTGCTGTGTCTGTCAACGTTGTTACACTCCTGTGTCTGTCAGCTTCGTTCCACTGCTGTGCCTGTCAACGTTGTTCCACTGCTGTGCCTGTCAGCTTCGTTCCACTGCTGTGCCTGTGAACGTTGTTCCACTGCTGTGCCTGTCAGCTTTGTTACACGGCTGTGCCTGTCAGCTTTGTTACACGGCTGTGCCTGTCAGCTTTGTTACACGGCTGTGCCTGTCAGCTTTGTTACACGGCTGTGCCTGTCAGCTTTGTTACACGGCTGTGCCTGTCAGCTTCGTTCCACTGCTGTGCCTGTCAACGTTGTTCCACTGCTGTGCCTGTCAGCTTTGTTACAAGGCTGTGCCTGTCAGCTTTGTTACAAGGCTGTGCCTGTCAGCTTTGTTACAAGGCTGTGCCTGTCAGCTTTGTTACAAGGCTGTGCCTGTCAGCTTTGTTACATGGCTGTGCCTGTCAGCTTTGTTACACTGCTGTGTCTGTCAGCTTTGTTACACTCCTGTGTCTGTCAGCTTTGTTACACTGCTTTGTCTGTCAGCTTTGTTTACACTCCTGTGTCTGTCAGCTTCGTTCCACTGCTGTGCCTGTCAGCTTTGTTACACAGCTGTGCCTGTCAACGTTGTTCCACTGCTGTGCCTGTCAGCTTTGTTACACAGCTGTGCCTGTCAACATTGTTCCACTGCTGTGCCTGTCAGCTTTGTTACACCGCTGTGCCTGTCAGCTTTGTTACACAGCTGTGTCTGTCAACTTTGTTACACAGCTGTGCCTGTCAACGTTGTTACACGGCTGTGCCTGTCAACGTTGTTACACGGCTGTGCCTGTCAACGTTGTTACATGGCTGTGCCTGTCAACGTTGTTACACGGCTGTGCCTGTCAACGTTGTTACACGGCTGTGCCTGTCAGCTTTGTTACACGGCTGTGCCTGTCAACGTTGTTACACAGCTGTCTGCCACCGAGTTACTTTCTTCTGTTTCTTCTACTTTTCCTCAACTTTCAATAAAGATTTTTGCCACTTTATTTTCCTAGGAAGGCTTAGCTGGAGGATTGTAAAAAATGAGACCCCCAGTCATTGTCCCCAATAGTGAGAGGAACAGGGACTTGACATGTCACTGCTTTGTGTTAGGAAAGAGACAGGAGGGATGGCGATGTGACATCAAGACAACACATTCCAATCTGACTGGGTGACAGAGACGAGAAAGAGTCTGCTCTCAGCATCTTCCTAGGAGTAAACACTGGAACCAATCATGAAGACAAACACACTCACATTCAGTACACAAATACACAGACACTCATAGAAGATTAAAGGGAGATTTTTACTGCCAAAAAAAGACAGCTTTGGAGATGATGCTACTGTACATCTAGAACACTTGCTTTTAGGATAGTTGATGGCAGCATTTTGAGCTGTTGGAGCACCTTGCATGGGACGTGAGGGAACAGAATCAGAATAGCACTGCAGACAGATAAACATCCCTGCATGGCATACAGTACCTGACCTGACTGTGAGTGTGTGTTTGAGAACACAGATAAGTATAGAACTGGCCCAGAGCAAACTATCCTCCACAGGGCAGGAGAAAGTCAACAGACTTTTATTTTTAAACCCTCCTGCTAATTAGTTTACATTCGGTCTATCCTCCTTTCTTTCCCTCCTCTCTCGCTCTCTCTGGTCTCTTCTAATGATCTGTATACTCCCACATCCAGAGAAGGGTGACTCTCTACTCCTTCTTCTCCTCCCTTCCAGCATGGAATTCTGGATACAACAGGTCTAGACCTTACAGTGAAATGCTTACTTACAAGCCCTTAACCAACAATGCAGTTTTAAGAAATAACCTAAAAAAAGGCAAGAGATAAGAACAACAAATAATTAAAGAGCAGCAGTAAATAACAATAGCGGGTCTATATACAGGGGGTACCGGTACAGAGTCAATGTGCAGGAGAACTGGTGTCAAGGTAATTGAGGTAATATGTACATGTAGGGAGAGTTATTAAAGTGAATATGCATAGATAATAACAGAGAAGCAACTGCGTAGAATGAGGGGGGCAATGCAAATAGTCTGGATAGCCACTTGATTAGCTGTTCAGGACTTATGGCTTGAGGGTAGAAACCTCTTGGACCAAGACTAGTCTATGACTAGGGTGGCTGGGCCTTCCTCTGACACTGCCTGGTAAAGAGATCCTGGATGGCAGGAAGCTTGGCCACAGTGATGTACTGGGCCGTATGCACTACCCTCTGTAGTGCCTTGCGGTCTGAGGCCGCGGTCACCAGGCGGTGATGCAACCTGTCAGGATACTCTCGATGGTGCAGCTCCAAAACCTTTTTAGGATGAGGACCCATGCCAAATCTTTTCAGTCTCCTGAGGGGAATAGGTTTTGTCATGCCCTCTTCATGTCTGTCTTGGTGTGCTTGGACCATGTTAGTTTGTTGGTGATGTGGATGCCAAGGAACTTGAAGCTCTCAAACTGCTCCACTACAACCCCCTCAATGAGAATGGGGGCGTGCTTGGTCCTCCTTTTCCTTTAGTCCACAATCATCTCCTTTGTCTTGATCATGTTGAGGGAGAGGTTGATGTCCTGGAACCACACGGTCAGGTCCCTATAGGCTGTGTCATCATTGTCGGTGATCAGGCCTACCAATGTTGTGTCATCAGCAAACTTAATGATGGTGTTGGAGTCGTGCCTGGCCATGCAGTCAGGGAGTACAGGAGGGAACTGAGCACGCACCCCTGAGGGGCCCCCGTGTTGAAGATCAGCATGGCGGATGTGTTGTTACCTACCCTTACCACCTGGGGGCGGCCCGTCAGGAAGTCCAGGATCCAGTTGCAGAGGGAGACGTTTAGTCCCAGCATCTTTAGCTTAGTGATGAGCTTTGAGGGATCTATGGTGTTGAAAGCTGAGCTGTCGTCAATGAATAGCATTCTCACATAGGTGTTCCTTTTGTCCAGGTGTGAAAGGGCAGTGTGGAGTGCAATAGAGATTGCATCATCTGTGGATCTGTTGGTGCGGTATGTAAATTGGAGTGAATCTAGGGTTTCTGGGATAATGGTGTTGATGTGAGCCATGACCAGCCTTTCAAAGCATTTCATGGCTACAGATGTGAGTGCTACAGGTCGGTAGGCATTTAGGCAGGTTACCTTAGTGTTCTTGGGCACAGGGACTATGGTGGTATGCTTGTAACATGTTGATATTCCGGACTCAGACAGGGAGAGGTCGAAAATGTCAGTGAAGACACTTGCCAGTTGGACATGAATGCTCGGAGTACACGTCCTGGTAATCTGTCTGGCCCTGCGGCCTCGGCTGCGGAGAGCATGATCACACAGTTGTCCAGAACAGCTGATGATCTCATGCATGTTTCAGTGTTACTTGCCTCGAAGCGAGCATAGAAGTTATTTAGCTCGTCTGGTAGGCTCGTGTCACTGGGCAGCTCTTGGCTGTGCTTCCCTTTGTACTGTAGTCTGCAATAGTTTGCAAGCCCTGCCACATTCGACGTGCGTCGGAGCCGGTGTATAACGATTCGATCTTAGTCCTGTATTGACTCTTTGCCTGTTTGATGGTTCATCGGAGGGCATAGCGGGATTTCTTATAAGCTTCTGGGTTAGGGTCCCACTCCTTGAAAGCGACAGCTCTACCCTTTAGCTCAAAGCAAATGTTGCCTGTAATCCATGGCTTCTGGTTGGGGTATGTACGTACGGTCACTGTGGGGACGACGTCCTCGATGCACTTATTGATAAAGCCAGTGACTGATGTGGTGTACTCCTCAATGCCATCTGAAAAATTCCGGAACATATTCCAGCCTGTGCTAGCAAAACAGTCCTGTAGTTTAGCATCTGCTTCACATGACCACTTTTTTATAGGCCGAGTCACTGGTGCTTCCTGCTTTAATTTTTGCATGTAAGCAGGAATGAGGAGGATAGAATTATGGTCAGATTTGCGAAATGGAGGGCGAGGGAGAGCTTTGTACACATCTCTGTGTGTGGAGTAAAGGTGGTCTATAATTTTTTAACATACTGATAGAAATGAGGTAACACTGATTTAAGTTTCCCTGCATTAAAATCCCTGGCCACTAGGAGCGCCGCCTCTGGATGAGCATTTTCCTGTTTGCTTATGGCGGTATACAGTTCATTGAGCGTGGTTTTAGTGCCAGCATCAGTCTGTGGTGGTATGTAGACAGTTTAAAAAAGTACAGATAAAGACTCTCAGTAGATAGGGTGGTCTACAGCTTATCATGAGATACTCTACCTCAGGTGAGCAAAACCTTGAGACTTCCTTAGATATCGTGCACCAGCTGTTGCTTACATATATGCATAGGCCTCCGCCCTGTGTTTTACCAGAGGCTGCTGTTCTATACTGCCGATAGTGTATAACCCGCCAGTGTTACGGCTTTCTTCCGTCGAAGGAGAGTCGGACCAAAATGCAGCGTGGTTAGTTCGATACATGTTTAATGAATGAAATAAACACGACAAATACAAAAACAAGAAACGGAACGTGAAAACCTATACAGCCTATCTGGTGAATACATACACACTGAGTCACCCACAAACACACAGTGAAACCCAGGCTACCTAAATATGGTTCCCAATCAGAGACAACTGAGAACCTCAGGCAGCCATAGACTATGCTAGACACCCCTACTCTGCCACAATCCCTATACCTACTAAAACCCCCAATACCACAACACAACACAAAATAACCCCATGTCACACCCTGGCCTGACCAAATAAATATATAAACACAAAATACTAAGACCAGGGCGTGACAGAACCCCCCCCCCCCCCCCAAGGTGCGGACTCCCGGCCGCACACTAAAACCCATAGGGGAGGGTCCGGGTGGGCGTCTGTCCACGGTGGCGGCTCCGGCTCGGGACGTGGACCCCACTCCAACCAAGTCTTAGTCCCCCTGTAACGCGTCCTTTGATTGGCGACCCTCGCCGCCGACCTAGGCCTAATAACCCTCACCAAGGGCCCCACTGGACTGAGGGGCAGCTCGGGACTGAGGTAGAAGCTCGGGACTGAGGGGAAGCTCGGGACTGAGGGGTAGCTCGGGACTGAGGGGTAGCTCGGGACTGAGGGGTAGCTCGGGACTGAGGGGTAGCTCGGGACTGAGGGGTAGCTCAGCACTGAGGGGAAGCTCAGCACTGAGGGGAAGCTCAGCATAGAGGGTAAGCTCAGCATAGAGGGGAAGCTCAGCATAGAGGGGAAGCTCAGCACTGAGAGGAAGCCCAGTACTGAGAGGAAGCCCAGTACTGAGAGGAAACTCAGGCAGGTAATAGGCTCTGGCAGATCCTGGCTAGCTGGTGGTTCTGGCAGATCCTGGCTGACTGGCGGATCCTGGCTGACTGGCGGATCTGGAAGATCATGGCTGACTGGCGGATCCTGGCTGACTGGCGGATCTGGCTGCTCCATGCAGACTGGCAGCTCTGGCTGCTCCATGCAGACTGGCAGCTCTGGCTGCTCCATGCAGACTGGCAGCTCTGGCTGCTCCATGCAGACTGGCAGCTCTGGCTGCTCCATGCAGACTGGCAGCTCTGGCTGCTCCATGTAGACTGGCAGCTCTGGCTGCTCCATGCAGGCTGGCAGCTCTGGCTGCGCTGAACAGGCAGGAGACTCCAGCAGCGCTGTAGAGGAGGAAGGCTCTGGCTGCGCTGAACAGGCGGGAGACTCCGGCAGCGCTGGAGAGGAGGAAGGCTCTGGCAGCGCTAAACAGGCGGGAGACTCCGACAGCGCTGGAGAGGAGGAAGGCTCTGGCTGCGCTGAACAGGCGGGAGGCTCCGGCAGCGCTGTAGAGGAGGAAGGCTCTGGCTGCGCTGAACAGGCGGGAGACTCCGGTAGCGCAGGAGAGGAGGAAGGCTCTGGCTGCGCTAAACAGGCGAGGTGCACTGAAGGCCTGGTGCGTGGTGCTGGCACTGGGTAGAGGACATGCACAGGAAGCCTGGTGCGGGGAGCTGCCACCGGAGGACTGGTGTGTGGAGGTGGCACTGGATAGACCGGACCGTGCAGGCGCACTGGAGCTCTTGAGCACCGAGCCTGCCCAACCTTACCTGGCTCGATGCCCACTCTAGCCCGGCCAATACGAAGAGCTGGTATGTACCGCACCGGGCTATGCACCCGCACTGGAGACACCGTGCGCTCCACAGCATAACACGGTGCCTGCCCGGTCTCTCTAGCCCCCCGGTAAGCACAGGAAGTTAGCGCAGGTCTCCTACCTGGCTTAGCCATACTCCCTGTGAGCCCCCCCCCAATACATTTTTGGGGCTGACTCTCGGGCTTCCATCCGCGTCGCTGTGCTGCCTCTTCATACCAGCGCCTCACCGCTTTCCCCGCCTCCAGTTCTTCTTTGGGGCGTCGATATTCACCAGGCTGTGCCCAGGGTCCTTTTCCGTCCAATATTTCCTCCCAAGTCCAGAAGTCCTTTGATCGCTGCTCCTCACGATAAACAGGGGGAGTTGGCTCAGGTCTGAACCCTGACTCTGCCACACTCTCCCTGAGCCCCCCCCCCCCAAGAAATTTTTGGGGCTGACTTTCGGGTTTCCTTGCCTCTGCTCTCCTAAGTGCCTCCACCTGTTCCCATGGGAGGCGATCTCTTCCAGCCAGTATCTCCTCCCAAGTGTAACAACCTTTGCCATCCAAAACGTCTTCCCATGTCCACTCCTCCTTTCGCTGTTTCTGCTGTCGCTGCCTGTTACCACGCCACTTGGTCCGGGTGTGGTGGGTGATTCTGTTACGGCTTTCTTCCGTCGAAGGAGAGTCGGACCAAAATGCAGCGTGGTTAGTTCGATACATGTTTAATGAACAAAAATACGAACAAATACAAAAACAACAAACGGAAATGTGAAAACCTATACAGCCTATCTGGTGAATACATACACACTGAGACAGGAACAATCACCCACAAACACACAGTGAAACCCAGGCTACCTAAATATGGTTCCCAATCAGAATCAGAATCACCTGACTCTGATTGAGAACCTCAGGCAGCCATAGACTATGCTAGACACCCCTACTCTGCCACAATCCCTATACCTACTAAAACCCCCAATACCACAACACAACACAAAATAACCCCATGTCACACCCTGGCCTGACCAAATAAATATATAAACACAAAATACTAAGACCAGGGCGTGACAGCCAGCTGTATGTTCTTAATGTCGTCGTTTAGCCACGACTCGGGGAAACATAAGATATTACAGTTTTTAATGTCCCGTTGGTAGGATATACGTGCTTTCAGTTCGTCCCTTTTATTTTCCAGCGATTGAAGGTTAGCTATCAGGACAGAAGGCAAAGGCAGATTAGCCAAACGTCGCCTGATCCTAACAAGGCACCCTGATCTTTTTCCACTAAATCTCAGTTTCCTTCTCCAGCAAATGACGGGGATCTGGGCCTGGTCGGGTGTCTGTAGTATATCCCTCCCATCCGACTCAATGAAGAAAAACTTTTTGTCCAATTTGGGCTGAGTGATCGCAGTTCTGATGTCCAACAACAGCAACAACATTATGTACAAAATAAGTTACAAACAATGCTGAAAAACAAACAAAATAGCATAGTTGGTTAAAACCTGTTGGGGCTAGGGGACAGCATTTTCACTTTTGGATGAAAGGCGTGCCCAGAGTAAACTGCCTCCTACTCTTTCCCAGATGGGAATATATGCATATTATTATTACTGGTGGATAGAAAACACTCTGAAGTCTCTCAAACTGTTTGAATTATGTCTGTGAGAAGAAATCCAAACAGGAAGTGAGACCTCGATTTTGAAAACAGTGCCATTTGAAGTCCAGCTTAGATATGGATGAGCATGCACTTCCTAGGGCTTCCACAAGATGTCACCATCTTTAGATTCTGGTTGTATGATTCTACTATAAAGGAGGGGCTCATAATAGCTCTTTGAGTGGGTGGTCTGGCAGAAAGCCTCGGTCTCATTGCGCACGGTCACGAGAAAGTGTTCTTCTGTTCCAATGCGTTTCTTCAGACAATGAAATTCTTCGGTTGGAACCTTATTGCTGATTAATGTTTAAAACATCCTAAATATGGATTGCATACATCATTTGACTTGTTTCTACGACCTGTAACGGAACTTTTTGAGTTTTTGTCTGGAGGAATTGCTTGTGCTTTTTGAGGATTGAATGCTGGGCTGAGCAAGCTAACAACAAGTGGCTAAATGATGGGCTTTATGGAACAAATAAGTCATTTATTGTCGAACTGGGATTCTTGGAACTGCCTTCTGATGAAGATATTCAAAGGTAAGTGAATATTTATAGTGTTATTGTAGCTTCTGTTGACACCAAAATGGCGGCTATTTCTTTGGGTTCTGAGTGCCGTTCTCAGATTATGATTTTTCCGTAAAGTTTTTTTGAAATCTTACACAGCGGTTGCATAGAGGATACGTTTATCTTTAATTCTGTGAATAACACTTGCATCTTTTATCAATGTGTATTGTGAGTATTTCTGCAAAATCACCAGATGTTTTGGAATCAAAACATTACTGCATGTAACACGCCAATGTAAACTGAGATTTTATATATATATATATATATATATATATATATGCATATTATCGAACAAACCACACAATACATGTATAACATGATGTCCTATGAGTGTCATCTGATGGAGATAATCAAAGGTTAGTGATTCATTTAATCTATATTTCTGCTTTTGTGACTCTATCCTTGGCTGTGAAAAATGTCTGTGTGTTTTTTAATTTGGTGGTGATCTAACATAACTATATGTTGTGTTTTCGCTGTAAAACATTTTAAAAATCGGACATGATGGGTAGATTAACAAGATGTTTATCTTTCATTTGCTGTATTGGACTTGTTAATGTGTGAAAGTTAAATATTTCGAAAGAATATTTTTAGAATTTCCCGCGCCACCTTTTCAGCTGAATGGGAGGGAGTGTTCCCTTTAGGGGACTCCTTGCCATAACAAGTTTAGGAGCCGATAAGACGGCAGCCATCACCTCCAGCGCCGTCATCTCACTGCAGATCGTGATTCCCCAGGGGAGGGGAGAGGTGTCACAGGCAGGCAGGCAGATTGGCTGAGCGGGGATGGAAAGCAGAACTCCCGAGTGGCCCACGTTGCCACGTTGCTGCGCTGAAAGAGCCTGCCTCATTACTTACCCAGCCGTAAGAATAACTACGCCTGCCACTGAGAAGCATCTGCTTCTACTGGGTGTAAAACACTGGTACTTCCACCTCGGGAAAAAGCCGAGGACCACCAGACAGGTGAGCATGAGAGACCAATGCTGGATACACAGCTGTTGCCCATGGTCTGGCTGCCCCGGTTCCATTCCCAGAACCTGACATAACATAAAGCCCAAGCCCCATGTCTCTGACACCAGTCCCCAGAGTCCTATGACTGCCCCAGACCCATGCCATACCTCTTATCCCCTATGGTACTCCCAGGTCCCAGACCAACTCCCAGGCACCAGCCCCTGGCCATGTTGCTGAGTCTAACTCTAAGGCGTAGTCAGACACATGTGCAGCAGATGTTGGGTACAGCCAGCCAGTCAAGTGGCTGTGGGTATGATTTACATACTGATTACTGCGCTTGGTTTGCCTCCTCACCAGCTGGAGTGACGAACGGAGATTCAGTCAACTTCTCCATTGGATCTAGGGACCGAGCAGATGTGAACATGAGCTAATTACACTCACATAAATGTGTTTCTACTTAGAAAGTACATAGGGGATTTGTCATTTTGTTATACTCCAGTCTCCTGATACATTTTATCAGGGAGACAATCAAAGACTTTTGTGTAAATCTGTCTGGTATTTAAATCGATTTCCTGTACAATCTTTGAATAACTATGGGATTAGATAAAGTCTGTTCTGTGTGTGTGTGTGTGTGTGTGTGTGTGTGTGTGTGTGTGTGTGTGTGTGTGTGTGTGTGTGTGTGTGTGTGTGTGTGTGTGTGTGTGTGTGTGTGTGTGTGTGTGTGTACTGTACATCTGAGCCTGAACATAACTCTGTTCATATGTGTGACGGTAGGAAGCCATTTCTCTTTCCCCTTTGGTTGAATTAAGATGAACAGCTGGCCCTTCCTATGCCTTGGAATGCGGCAGGTAGCCTAGTGGTTAGAGTGTTGGACTAGTAACCGAAAGGTTTCAAGATTGAATCCCCGAGCTGACAAGGTAAGAATCTGTGGTTCTGCCTCTGAACCACTGTTCCTAGGCCGAAATTGAAAATAAGAATTTGTTCCTAACTAACTTGCCTAGTTAAATAAAGATTAAATAAAAAAACAGAGGAATGACCTGGGTAAGGCAGGTGTCTGACATCCAGAACGCCAGACCATTCCTGCCATTTCTGTCCAGGTAATCCCGGAAACAGTGAGATGAGAAATGGAGCAAGGAAGACCTAAGAGATCTCACTTCCAGACGACTGGAACATACAGTGCCTCCGGAAGGTATTCAGACCCCTTGACTTTTTCCACATTTTGTTATGTTACAGCCTTATTCTAAAATGGACAAACAAATATATACACTACCGTTCAAAAGTTTGGGGTCACTTAGAAATGTCCTTGTTTTTTAAAAATAAATGCATTTTTTTTGGTCCATTAAACATCAAATTGATCAGAAATACAGTGAGGACATTAAAGTTCTTTATGCCTATTTGTAGATGGAAATGGCAGATTTTTAATGGAATATCTACATAGGTCGTACAGAGGCCCATTATTAGCAACCATCACTCCTGTATTCCAAAGGCACGTTATGTTAGCTAATCCAAGTTTATCATTTTAAAAGGTTAATTGATCATTAGAAAACCATTTTGCAATTATGTTAGCACAGATAAAAACTGAAAGAAATTAAAGAAGCAATAAAACTGGCCTTCTTTAGACTAGTTGAGTATCTGGAGCATCAGCATTTGTGGGTTTGATTACAGGCTCAAAATGGCCAGAAACAAAGAACTTTCTTCTGAAACTCGTCAGTCTATTCCTGTTCTGAGAAATTAACGCTATTCCATGTGAGAAATTGCAGAGAAACTGAAGATCTCGTACAACGCTATGTACTACTCCCTTCACAGAACAGCGCAAACTGGCTCTGACCAGAATAGAAAGAGGAGTGGGAGGCCCCGGTGCACAACTGAGCAAGAGGACAAGCACATTAGAGTGATTAGTTTGAGAAACAGATGCCTCACAAGTCCTCAACTGGCAGCTTCTTTAAAAAGTATCCGCAAAACACCAGTCTTAATGTCAACAGTGTCATTGTGTGCCCTGGGTGGAGGATCATAGCCCCCCCCCCCCCCCCCTCTCTCTCTTTCTCTACAGTTTATGACAGTTGTAAATACTCTGCTTCTGGGTCTGTAGTATTGAGATTGGAATGTGTGACTGTGGGACACAGATCAATCTACACACAATACCCCTTAGTGACAAAGCGAAAACAGAGAGTACTTAGATCCTTTGCTATGAGAATAGAAATTCAGCTCAGGTGCATCCTGTTTCCATTGATCATCCTTGAGATATTTCTCCAACTTGATTGGAGTCCACCTGTGGTAAATTCAATTGATTGGACATGATTTGGAAAGGCACACACCTGTCTATATAAGGTACCACAATTGACAGTGCATGTCAGAGCAAAAACCAAGCCATGAGGTCAAAGGAATTGTCCGTAGAGCTCCGAGGCAGGACTGTCGAAGCACAGATCTGTGAAGGGTACAAAAAGCTTTGAAGGTCCCCAAGAACACAATGGCCTCCATCATTCTTAAATTAAAGAAGTTTGGAACCAAAAAGACTCTTCCTAGAGCTGGACGCCCGGCCAAACTGAGCAATAGGGGGAGAAGGACCTTGGTCAGGGAGGTGACCAAGAACTCCATGGTCACGCTGACAGAGCAGTCCCTCTGTGGAGATGGGAGAAACTTCCAAACATCTCTGCAGCACTCCACCAATCAGGCCTTTATGGTAGAGTGGCCAGACGGAAGCCACTCCTCAGTAAAAGGCACACGACAGCCCGCTTGGAGTTTACCAAAAGGCACCTAAAGAATCTCAGACAATGAGAAACAAGATTATCTGGTTTGATGAAACCAAGATTGAACTCTTTGGCCTAAATGCCAAGCGTCACTTTGGAGGAAACCTGGCAACATCTCTATGGTGAAGCATGGTGGTGGCAGCATCATGTTGTGGGGATGTTTTTCAGTGGCAGGGACTGGGAGACTAGTCAGGATCAAGGCAAAGATGAAAGGAGCAAAGTGCAGAGAGATCCTTGATGGAAACCTGCTCCAGAGCGCTCAGGACCTCAGACTGAAGGTTCACCTTCCAACATGGCAACGACCCTAAGTACACAGCCAAGAAAACACAGGAGTGGCTTCGGAACAAGTCTCTGAATGTCTTTGAGTGGCCCAGCCAGAGCCTGTACTTGAACCCGATCGAGCATCTCTGGATAGACCTGAAAATATCTGTGCAGCAATGCTCCCCATCCAACCTGACATAGCTTGAGAGGATCTGCAGAGAATGGGAGAAACTCCCCAAATACAGTTGTGCCAAGCTTGTAGCGTCATACCCAAGAAGACTCGAGGCTGTAATCGCTGCCAAATGTGCTTCAACAAAGTACTGAATAAAGGGTCTGAATACATACGTAAATGTGATATCTCAGTTTTTCATTTTGTATAAATTAGCAAACATTTCTAAAATACAGTTTCGTAATTTAATCAATTTTAAAACAAGGCTGTAACCAAACAAAAGGTGGAAAAAGTCAAGGTGTCTAAATACTTTCAGAAGGCACTGCACCTTTAGCCAATAAGGGAAGACATTCACCTTCTGGCCACATGTTCACAATTTCACATAAACAAAATCCACATGTAATGCCAAAGTAAGCAAGCCAACTCAGCACTCCCTACGGGGGTATCTTGAAATCAGTCAATTACAGGTGAGCACTGACCTGTCTTTTTATGACCACACATAAAGCTCATCTGGGTTTAAAGGTGAGTGGTTTTACGAGGCAACCGTCTGTCCCTATGATTATAACTGGGGCAGTGGAGACTGGAGACTGTGCAGGGAGAGGGAGGGCGGTGTTAGAGGGACATTGGTTGACTGACCATCCTCCTCAGGCACCATGCAATGAACTTAATGGCCACTCTTAAAGCGGCAATCAGCAGAAGATATATAATGTCTGTGTGTATATATATATATATAATATATATAATATATAATAAAGGGAACACTAAAATAACACATCCTAGATCTGAATGAATGAAATATTCTTATTAAATACTTTTTTCTTTACATAGTTGAATGTGCTGACAACAAAATCACACAAAAATGGAGAACACAACCCATGGAGGTCTGGATTTGGAGTCACACTCAAAATTAAAGTGGAAAACCACACTACAGGCTGATCCAACTTTGATGTAATGTCCTTAAAACAAGTCAAAATGAGGCTCAGTAGTGTGTGTGTGGCCTCCACGTGCCTGTATGACCTCCCTACAACGCCTGGGCATGCTCCTGATGAGGTGGCGGATAGTCTCCTGAGGGATCTCCTCCCAGACCTGGACTAAAGCATCCGCCAACTTGTGGACAGTCTGTGGTGCAACGTGGCGTTGGTGGAAGGAGCGAGACATGATGTCCCAGATGTGCTCAATTGGATTCAGGTCTGGTGAACGGGCGGGCCAGTCCATAGCATCAATGCCTTCCTCTTGCAGGAACTGCTGACACACTCCAGCCACATGAGGTCTAGCATTGTCTTGCATTAGGAGGAACCCGATTCTGTGTTTCCAACTTTGTGGCAACAGTTTGGGGAAGGCCCTTTCCTGTTTCAGCATGACAATGCCCCGTGCACAAAGCGAAGTCCATACAGAAATGATTTGTCGAGATCGGTGTGGAATAACTTAACTGGCCTGCAAAGGGCACTTACCTCAACCCCATCGGACACCTTTGGATGATTTGGAACGCCGACTGTGAGCCAGGCCAAAATGGCCCAACATCAGTGCCCGACCTCATTAATGCTCTTGTGGCTGAATGGAAGCAAGTCCCTGCAACAATGTTCCAACTTCTAGTGGAAAGCCTTCCCAGAAGAGTGGAGGCTGTTATTGAAGCAAAGAGGGGACCAACTCTATATTAATGCCCATGATTTTGTAATAAGATGTTCAACAAGCAGGTGTCCACATACTTTTGTTTGTGTCTGTGTGTGTGTATATATAAATAATGATTTGAGTAAAAAATATAAAAAAAAGTTTATATATTTATTTATTAATATAACAAGTTTTTTATTTTCTTCTGCATTGTTGGGAAGGACTGGTAAGTAAGCATTTCACTGCATTTCACCTGTTAACGAAGCAGGTGACAATTAAAATTAGAATGTTTATTTAAACAAAAACAAAGTGTTCTCACCACCCATTTCTGTAAAAAGCTGAGGGACGGAGCTGGAGAAATACAACCGCTCAAATGTATAATCAGAGCTATGGATGCAAGGATTGAGCATCCATGATATCAACATTATAGTATTAACCATGTTCTGTGGCTGTATTGTGTTTGTTTATATGTACTTTGTTTACACATATTGGAGTAAAACAACCTTATATTTTGGGTTCTGACAGGTTACAACAGTAGAACTAAACTCATGAGGCATTTATAGGTTATATTCTTCAAGAATCAATGGGTACATATCTTACATTTCTAAGTTCAAAAATGGATATACCAACTGCAGATGGCTTTAAATACAGGTGCGTAAGTAACTGTCTGTGAGTGTTTTTTAACAAGACGCACGACAGAACCTGTCATTATGCAAAGAGCTTGGCTGTAGATATATACAGCAGTGAGATGAAGAGGCAGAAGCTGGACAGGCCTGGAGGGGCCACACAGTCCAGGCTTTCTCCTCCCCTCCCCAGGGGCCTTGTCTGTTCTGTTTCTTAGAGTAAGGTCAGCAGAGAAAGCAGCCCATCAGAGTACGTAGAGGAAGTGCTTCTTTCCTAGTAGAGAAACAGCTAATGGGAACACCGTGGGCACTGTGGTTAAAGCTTGAGAAACACACATGATCTTATCAGGTTTCACATGCAAGACGGGGCTATGGCCAGCGGAGAGAGTAAGGGCAAGGTAGAACATATAGAAATACTAACCTTCAAACATACACCCACTGTTTCAAGTGACAACTGGTAGGAAGCAATCCTAACTTTTACGTGTCGCATTGTGTTTACACTCTTAACTTAAAAGTGCACTCACGTTGTACATCTACAAGTCTCTGCTAGGTAAAGCCCCGCCTTATCTCAGCTCACTGGTCACCATAGCAGCACCCACTCGTAGCACGCGCTCCAGAAGGTATATCTCACTGGTCACCCCCAAAGCCAATTCCTCCTTTGGTCGTCTTTCCTTCCAGTTCTCTGCTGCCCATGACTGGAACGAATTGCAAAAATCTCTGAAGCTGGAGACTCACATCTCCCTCACTAGCTTTAAGCACCAGCTGTCAGAGCAGTTTACAGATCACTGCACCTGTACTTAGCCTATCTGTAAACAGCCCATCTACCTACCTACCTCATCCCCATACTGGTATGTATTTATTTATTTATTTTGCTCCTTTGCACCCCAGTATCTCTACCTACACATTAATCTTCTGCCGATCTACCATTCCAGTGTTTAATTGCTATATTGTAATTACTTCGCCACCATGGCCTATTTATTTTCTTAACTTACCTCATTTGCACTTACTGTATATAGACTTTTTGTTTTATTTTGTTCTACTGTATTATTGACTGTATGTTCTGTTTATTCCATGTGTAACTCTGTGTTGTATGTGTCGAATTGCTACGCTTTATCTTGGCCAGGTCGCAGTTGCAAATGAGAACTTGTTCTCAACTAAAGAAGGATTTTTAAGCCTTGAAACAATTGAGACATGGATTGTGTATGTGTGCCATTCAGAGCGTGAATGGGCAAGACAAAATATTTAAGTGCAACGCTACTGGGTTTTTCACGCTCAACAGTTTCCCATGTGTATCAAGAATTGTCCACCACCCAAAGGACATTCAGCCAACTTGACACAACTGTGGGAAGCATTTGAGTCAGCATGGGCCAGCATCCCTGTGGAACGCTTTTGACACCTTGTAGAGTCCATGCCTCGACGAATTGAAGCTGTTCTGAGGGAAAAGGGGATGCAACTCAATATTAAGAAGGTGTTCCTAATGTTTTGTGCACTCAGTGTATATGAACTACACTGGGGTCAGATTAAACATGTGGATACCAATAATGCCAGTCTCCTCCTCCTCCTCCTCCTTTCACAAAGAAAAGTCCCTGCCCACGGGAGGGAAACCTAACCACCCCTCTCTCTCTCTTCCTCTTCCTCTCGCTCTCTCTCCTTCCCTCTCTCTCTTCCTCTCTCTCTCCCTCTGGTTGCGGCAGTAGGCTTTTACTGGCCCATTGTTCTGGAATCCACCAAGTTCTGGATTCTCTGCTCACAGAGGGGCTCAGGATCACACAGCTCCCGGCCCTGGGCGCCAGACCGTGCCTGTCGCTCACCTGCCCGCCCGCCCGCCCTCACTCACACTCACACACACACCCACACACGTCTATGGAGAGAAGCGATAGCACACACAAAAAACACACACCAGTGCTCCAGGAGACTATGAGAATGCTGTGTAAGACAGGATTTAGTTCTATAGTTTAAGCAAAGCTTCTGTCCTTTTTCATGTGAGCCTAATCACTCATCACCAGCGTACAGCCTTTCAGAGGAAGATTTATTTAAAAAAAAACAGTTTGTTCAGCCTTTTTGGAACCTTATTTTTCTTCTCTCCTTTCTCTCGACAGTAACGAACGTCCCTGTTCAGGGTCTTTCTTAACACTGCTGCTGATAACTTTTGACAACTCACTAAATTAGGGGCTCACATGTGAAATCACCTGCTAGTCTTTTCACAATGTTTGGGTGGAGACTACAGTGATACAAATGACCCGATGATTATAACTACCATTTCACCACCTGTCATTCACTGGCTGTCAATCAGCAGTGGTCCCACCCACCCATAAGACCTCCAGTTAAATTTAGAGGGTGAGACAGGAGCCTCAGCTACCAGCAATGACCAATAGAAAATAGATCCCCCCCCCCTTTAAAATCTCCAGCCCTAATCATATAGCATCTTCAGAGGAGGAGAAGAAAAGAGGAGACAAGTGAAAGGGAGAGGAGGAGCAAGAGAAGAGCTGAGCCTTGTTGTCTGTGATCAGCCCAGCCCTTTTACCCACTCATGTAGAGCAATTAACCTAGGCTGGCCCATGAACCCTGACCTCCAGGAGGTCACTCTGTATCTCTATAATGACAGGCTGCTGGGTAGACAACACTCATAGAATCCTCTAACAAAGACCTGTCCTCAGCTGAAGGTTTAAATAAAGCTTCAACATGTTAGGAAGAGCAACAACAAACTGCATAACCCCTATGGCAAACATGAATCAGCTGATATATGGGCCTATAGATTAAAAACTGTACACAGCCAAATCAATCAGGTACCATTATGATGTGATCTAAATGCGAGGGAATCTATTTTTCGGAGAACTTTGTTGTGCCCTATTTACCTTCAATCCCACCCAATCACCCCTCATAAACACACACACACACACACAGTGATGCTGTCCTAGGGGGGGTATGGATTGTCTCTATTTGCGGATTCAGCTGGGCTGTTTTAAGAGGACCATAAACAGAGTTGATGGTTAGCCTCCCCACAGCGCAGAGTGCCTCCCAGGGACCTCCAACACCACCCAGGAAGGTCCGGAGGGGAATTTAACACCAAGAACAGTTGCCTGGTTGTGAACAGTGAAGAATCCTCCAAAGAAGAGAGGAAATCCCCCAAAAGAAGCAGGCTATCTTGTCTCAGAGCTGGAGACAGTAAACAACCTTCTGCCTCTCTCTTTGTCCCAATCATCAGCCATGTACAGCATCTGTCCATTTGTTTAAATCATGAATGCTTGAGGTACACACATTTTGCTGTGATTGTAACATATGGAGTCTGCATCACAAGTTCACAACACATCTATTCAACAAAGACACAACCACAGAGCAGTTCTCAACTCATGCCCTTTTCATTGCATGATTACGCTGTTGATTGGCATACGAATATGTTTATTGCCTTCAAAACACTGTGCACAAGGCTACTTACCACATATGAACATTACCAGTGACGCGTGCATGGTTTTATGTTCATGGGTCAGTCCCCTTCGACTTGTTCAGTAGATTCAGCCTGAAAATGTTACGTAGAAATAGCCTGGTATGAATGTCACACGTTAACTCAATCAATACAAAAGACAGAGCTGTTTTGATTCTGCACTTATTTATTTAAAAAAAAAAAACGTTTAAAAAACTGATACGGCATTAGAATATAAAGTTTGCTGGTTGGAAAGTAGGTTTAATAGCATAGTTAAACTATAATAAACAACGTCAGAGATAAAAAAATAAATAAAAAAAAGACACTTACACTTTAATATTAGTAGGTTTGATCCCCCTGTCTTTTAAATTAACACGAATCCATACGATTCCCCCTGTTTCATTTGAGCGGAGTTGGCAGTATTATCAGAAGCCTGACCACCACTCTCCAAAGTATTTGATATCTGACGACCACTCTCCGAAATTCTGTCCCGAGTCTCGTTTGATGGAAACTCCGCTGCGGAGTTTCGTTTGGTAGGAATGGACCCTAGAGCGCGTCTGACTGCTTATTGTAGTGTAATAACATCAAAGCAAAATCCACTATTAAACGGGTTTAACATTAACTATTAAACGGTTTTAACATTAATTATGACTACGATGCTGCATAAAGGTGTGACTTTGATCAAATCAAAAGTGGGCTGAAGATTCAGATAATAATTTCGCCATGATTGATACACATATAATGACAGTAGACTCAGATGGTTTTGGCTCCCGAGTCTGGATCTTGAAGAAGTTAGTGAAGTTAATTCAAGTAGTGTGTAAAATCCACCACCGGTTTTCTGAAGACCCGTGTCAGAGAGAATAGATGTGCGCCTTGGAAACAGGAATGCGCGCTCCGGGGAGAACGGATTAGGTTCCCTTTGATTGCTTCAGTGAACAATCCATGCGGCGCACATAACCACCTACTACACTTACCATCCCACTCTTCGCAGGCTTTTAAAAAAAACAGATGTTTACAGTTTTCAGGGATACAGTATTTTCAACCTAACTTGTTTCCCCTGAAAAAACGGAAGTGGGGATTCCGCTCAGGTGTCTTGTTAGGCCTACTACGTTAGGTTAACCATCACCAGACCATGCTCCTTCCCAACAACAGGTGGTTGGAATAAATCCTGTTCATTTGGTTGTAATTCCTACAAGCATTTTAATGAATTTGAACATTTTTTCAGACAGAAAACAACATTGCATCTTATGATTAGACATGTTATAGATCTCTATGAGGCTATTCGATTTTCATAATGGTTAGACAACATACAGTGTGTGTAACAATGTTAGCACATCCTGAAACATGCCTCTGGATATATCGTCAACGTGTGATATTACATACGCTCTCTGTGGACAGTCAAGCTTTTTATTTGACCCCCTAAACCTGGGCCACTATGTAGCGCGTGTCTCTCTCGCTCTCTCTCAGGACTGGGGGAGGGAGAGAATTTTCACTCAATGAGCACAATTAATGCACACTGAACGTTAAGACACACACACACAGTTGAGGTAGGTAGAAGCCTCAATGCATTCTCACAACGTAGCAAGGGAGAAGCAAACTACAAAAAGCCCCAACCAACATATGAGGTTAACTAACACAAAGAATGAAACAAACAAAGGCTGGCCGAAAGGCTTCTGGCCTCATCTCAACAACAAGAAATCCTCCTCTTACAAAGATCCTGATTGCCCACACCTGAATAAGGCTTTCTGGCTGAGCACATCATCTAAAGCAGTTGCTGCTGCCCCCTGGGGGTGAGGGGTAATACTAATTACACATTAGTATGTTGTCCATCAATGTGCCTAAACTACATATCATAACATGCCCAACAAAAAACTTCAACATTATATCAAATGTATAATTATTTTTCAATTTATTCAACGTCTGTTTCAATTATACATCAACGGGGCTGAAATTTGTGTAGAACATGTTTTGTTTGTGTGAGCGACCGTGCGTGTGTTTGTTTTTGTGTGTAATGTATATGTGTGGCTGACGAAAAAGTATTTTCTGAATCAAGACCGTACTTGGTTACAAAACAACAACAAAATGTAACATCTGTCACTCCTAGGTATCACATATGACTTTTACGATATGTCTGTCATATTGTACTTAAACTTACTGTAGTCAGAATAAATCCAAAAATAATTCCTGAAAGGGCATTTAATTGGTCAAAAGAACATATTCCTCGGTAAAACATTCTCTCTGATCTCTTTTCTTTAACTAATTCAAAAGTCAATCTACCTTGGAACACGAAACATGTTTCATTGGTCCATATCCAGTTGTCGTGTTCCAGACATAGCTACACAACAAACTTGTGCAGATGTCAAAACCATGAGAGGAATGTCAAAACCATGAGAAGAATGATTGGGAGTTACTGACAGAAGCAGATGACCTATGTAGTGCAGACAGTTCTACTGACAGTTTTACTGGCATATTCACAACATCAGAAGGAGCTCCCTGCTATGTTCCAACAGACTACAGCTGTACAGTACACATGACCCAGTGTTCCTAGCATCACTAACAGTTACCTTATTTCTTATTTTTTTGTGATAATATTTTTTATTAAATTCCTTTCAAATTTGACAGAGAGAGAATGGGAATGAAGCACCAGTGGTACATTTTCACAAATACAGTTTTTCTCTCCTACATCGTTCAATCCACATGATCAGTTACAGTTGTTGTATGTCTGCACCTGCTTTCGTATGGCCTCCCGTGCTTCCGTGGCGTTCCTCTCCAGCTCTCCTAACTCACTCTGCTGGTCCAGCATTTTCTGCTCATTATTACGGAACTTCTTCTCAAGCTCTGAAACAACAGAACAACAGAGAACAGATTATAGGAAGACAACAATAGAGGGACATTCTTTGAAAAGCTTAGCTGCTTCTCAAATGGCACACTAGTCCTTATATAATGCCCTACTTTTGAACAGAGCCCTATGGGCCCTAGTCAAAAATAGTGCACGATGTAGAGAACATCCAGTTTCGACCACATCTGTATTCAAAACCAAAGACAGACACTATGTTGATATCCTTTATCCATGGACTACTCTTAACCCTGATTACTCTTTATGGATTCATACTTCTCTATCTACACCTGTTGAGTATGTATTCTGTATCATACACTTGAGAGGGCAGTACAGTAACGTTACATACTCCGTAGCGTTTCTATGCCCTTGTTGGCCTTAGTGAGCAGGTCTTCAGCCTCCTTCTTGATCTCCTTGGCCCTCTGGTTGACGTTCCCCAGGCCCCCCGAGGCCCCGCCCAGAGAGTCCACCTTCATCTGCAGTTCCTTGTAACGATCCTCCGTTTCATTCAGCCTCTGGAGCACAACCAGACACATAGAGCAACAAGTCAACGTGCGGGACCACATGGATATCTATTGTCAAAATGAATATATTGCCACGGCTGAATTTCTGTAGTTCAATACTTCCCATGGCTCCCCCTTCTGGCTATTGGGATAAAATTCATAGTGTGGTTTATAAATGTATATGGCAAGGTAAAAGATCAAATGAACACATTTACAAATAGAGAAAGACGCAGGATGACTATCTGTACCAAACTTTAAATTGTATTACAAGGCACTAGCATTTTGGCTCTTCCTAAATCGATTTAGACATGATTCTTCTGTCCCCTGAGTATGGAGAGAAATATGGTGTCTCCTATTGCTCTGGAAGAGGTGATCAACACTGACACTGTATATCCCTTAACCAATGTAAACGAAGCTTTGGTCCTATTATTTCTCACAATTTATTTTTGGTGCAAATTGAAAAACAATGTAACTGGGAATGAAAATGGCATGCCCATACTACAATATTTCAAAATAATGCCTTGCGATCTGGAGGGCACCCTTTTACATCCTCCCAACGTTCCAAATGTGGAATCCGTACCCTTGCTGACATCGTGGAGAGTAATGGTTGAGAACATTCCAAGATTTGAAAGACACATACACATTACCAGGCAAATCCTTTTTTCTATATTTACAACGTAGGTGAGCTATGCTGGTTTATGGAGTCCCTTGGGGAAACCAACTACCAAACCCTCCAATGATGTGATTTATAAATAAATGATCTGGGCTCCCGAAAGGACTGATCTATATAATATATAAACTATTTTTGGAAAGCTCATATTCTAAGCTAGCCCTTAAAGAAGTACAAACATACAAACGAACAACAACTAACAGACACACAAACAATGACTACATGTCCTCCGCCCAGACCTGCATGCTCAACACCTCATCCCTAGTGTCTGCATTATTATTTGTCACTTGGCTTGAAATTGTATCAATGTGTTTTTCTCTGTCGCCCATGCTATTTCAATAGTAAATCATTCGATTTTTGCATCGTGTTAATGATGGCGGATTGATTGATTTACACGTTTTTCGTATATATTTTTTCCAGATGAGTGTTCGAAGATAATCGTCCAGCCCATTGTGTATCTCACTACACCCCCATATAACATGTCTTGAAATATGCAGACAGACGGATTACAAGTTTACATTGTAATACTTCTGACAGAAAACGCTCTAGCTCCGCCCACAACTTCCGGACTTCATAGCATTAAACAAAAGCATGGATTATTGAGTCTTAATTCGTTTTACACTTAGGGATATCTTTGTATGTATTTCTTTGATTATTTTGGTACCTGTAACCTCGCTCCCTTTAAAAATAAAGACTAAATTAAATAAAAGGCTGGTCACAAAAAAGCATGGAGGACCACAACCAGGACACACTCATCCAATCACACACTTATGCCAGCACGCAGGCAAGTACACAGTCACGGATGCACACACACACACACACACACACACACACACACACACACACACACACACACACACACACACACACACACACACACACACACACACACACACACACACACACACACACACACACACACACACACACACACACACACACACACACACACACCTGCTCCAGTCCCGATGCTGCATTAGTGGCATTTTCGGCCTGGTTCTTGGCATCTTTGGCCATCTCCCTGTTCTGATCGGTCTTAGTTTTTAGTGCCTCTACCCCCATCGACAGGTTGGCCAGTCGCATCATAGCATCCATCTGCTTGACCTCCAGATCCAGAAGATTCTCCTCCACCTGCACGGGGACACAACAAGATAAATAACATATTGAAAAAAACACACACACACTCACACACACACTGTGGTGTGGACAGTAGTGTACCGTTGCGGTGGTGTTCCTGGTGCTGTTCAGGTTGTTCAGGGCATGGTCCAGGGCTTTGGTTGCTTTCTGAATAGCCTTTTCAGATGCATCCAACGCCTGCTTAGTCATGTTGGCTGTGTCCTTCACTCCTTCTGCTCGTGTCCTTCAAACACACACAGGACATGTGTGAGACCGAGAGCTCTGCTGTTCTACGAAAACACTCTCTGTGCATGTCCAGTGTTCCATGTTCTATCACATAGGCTAATAACAGAATAACTAATGCTGAACAGACAAAGATCATCGTCACTGATGTCGGAGTCTATACGTCTAAGTCTAATAGGCCTCGCTTTGCCTCTGTCTTACTTGGCATCCTTAGCTCGGTTGAGCAGCTCCTTGGCCTGGTGGAGTTGCTGGGAGGTGTGGTTGAAGACCCCTTCTACATCTGTCAGGTTGTTAATGTTGTCTTTAATCTGCTGGACCATTCTGTCCAAAGTGGTTCTGTTGACAGGAAGAGATATGGCCAGCACCTGCTGAGCCACCTTCTCTATGCTCTCTGGGTCCGCACCCTCCTCTGTACACAACACACAGTGGAGAAGGACCATGATCAATTTCATATCATAAGACGTGTCCACAGAGAGAAGTTATCTGAAAGGTTACTGGCATTAACAAACCAGTCAGGAAATCTTTGATCTTCTGAATGAATTCCTTGAGTTTTTTATTGGAGTTTTCAAATAAGTCCTTCTTCTTCTGGGCTTTGTCCAGGGTGTCCATGGCTTGATTCTTCACATCCTGGGTCAGCATAGCAATGTCCTGGAGCTGGAAACATAACACTGGGGATTACGGTATATGCAACACATATACAAAACATGCTAGGCTTACAAGAGCGCTGAAAAACACATAATACATCCCCTTTTAGAGAAGTTAAACGGCAGATTTTGCTCAGCGATTCAGCTTACAGTACATGCATGCAGAGGTATAGTACAAGTGAGATATTTAGGCAGACAGACCTTCTTAGCCATACCCTGGAGATCCTCACTGGCAGCAGTCAGGTTGTCTGTGACATCATTGGCATGTTTCAGTCCCTTTAGGGAGGCGCTAACAGTCCCGTCACACCCGTCCCCTCCACACACCCGCCGACCGTCATTGTCACGACAACCAGCACCCCCACATGGGCTGTCGTGACATGTGCCATTGGAGCTGGCATTGGAATGGCCACCACATACCTGAAAAAAAAAAAAAAAACACAGGTGGGGTCAGAGTCAGACACAGAGAGCTACAGGGTACATATCTAGGGCAGGGATAGTGTAACAGTTGTCACTAGTGAAATCATGACAGGTCTGACAGTTAGCTCTATGTGACAGGGATGAACGTCCTGCTAAGAAAGGCGACTAGCTTCCCTTTAGGATATAGACCCCACTACATTGTCCCCTACCGGCCCCTACACACTTAGAAAAAAAGGTTATTTGTTTGTCCCTATAGGATAACAAGAACCTTAGAACCTTTTTGTGTTGAAAGAGTTCCACATAGAACTTTGTATAAATGAAAGAGTTCCACGTAGAACTTTGTGTTAGTGAAAGAGTTCCACGTAGAACTTTGTATAAATGAAAGAGTTCCACGTAGAACTTTGTGTTAGTGAGAGTTCCACGTAGAACTTTGTATAAATGAAAGAGTTCCACGTAGAACTTTGTATAAATGAAAGAGTTCCACGTAGAACTTTGTGTTAGTGAGAGTTCCACGTAGAACTTTGTATAAATGAAAGAGTTCCACGTAGAACTTTGTATAAATGAAAGAGTTCCACGTAGAACTTTGTATAAATGAAAGAGTTCCACGTAGAACTTTGTGTTAGTGAAAGAGTTCCACGTAGAACTTTGTATTAGTGAAAGAGTTCCACGTAGAACTTTGTATTAGTGAAAGAGTTCCACGTAGAACTTTGTATTAGTGAAAGAGTTCCACGTAGAACTTTGTATTAGTGAAAGAGTTCCACGTAGAACTTTGTGTTAGTGAGAGTTCCACGTAGAACTTTGTATAAATGAAAGAGTTCCACGTAGAACTTTGTGTTAGTGAGAGTTCCACGTAGAACTTTGTATAAATGAAAGAGTTCCACGTAGAACTTTGTGTTAGTGAGAGTTCCACGTAGAACTTTGTATAAATGAAAGAGTTCCACGTAGAACTTTGTATAAATGAAAGAGTTCCACGTAGAACTTTGTGTTAGTGAGAGTTCCACGTAGAACTTTGTATAAATGAAAGAGTTCCACGTAGAACTTTGTATAAATGAAAGAGTTCCACGTAGAACTTTGTGTTAGTGAAAGAGTTCCACGTAGAACTTTGTATAAATGAAAGAGTTCCACGTAGAACTTTGTGTTAGTGAAAGAGTTCCACGTAGAACTTTGTATTAGTGAAAGAGTTCCACGTAGAACTTTGTATTAGTGAAAGAGTTCCACGTAGAACTTTGTATTAGTGAAAGAGTTCCACGTAGAACTTTGTATTAGTGAAAGAGTTCCACGTAGAACTTTGTGTTAGTGAAAGAGTTCCACGTAGAACTTTGTCTTAGTGAAAGTGTTCCACTTTCAACCCCCCCAAAAATATTTTCAGAGGGTTCCCCTTTCGGGGTCAATTTTTGAACCCTTTATGGCTATAGTTAGCACCTCTTTTCTAAGAGTGTACCTTGTGGCTCAGGTGGTGGACTTTCTTGTCTACGTCCTGGGCTTTGTTCTGCAGCTCTGACAATGATTTCTTCTGGGCCACCACCGTGCGCAGGAACTTATCCTGCCTCTTGTTCAGGAGGTCCTCGGTGTGTGCGCGTGTTGCTTTAGACTCCTCCACAGGGCTGAAAGGACCAGACACTGAGGCGTTGCACTTCTGTTGAGCCTCCTGGGACTCACTGTAGTACTTCTTCACATTGTCAAACTGATCTGGGACGGGACAAGAACAAGGCAAAAGACATGAATGAAAGAGACTAACCGAAGAGTAAATAAATGTGTATGTGTGCCAGTGTGGGTACATTTGTATGTGCACTACATCTTAATGCGTGTGTTTAATTATACTAGAAGTCCCCATAAGAATAGTAAACATACAAAAAGTGGACCAATAGGGGGCATTTTGTTAGTCCCCACGATAGGGCTGGGCGACATGGCAAAAATCTCTTATCCCAATATAGGTAATTTCCTATCCCGATAATGATAGATATCACAATATAGCACATTTTCTGTAAATTCAATGAATAAATAGTTTATTTAAAATGACCACATACAGTATTTCCTATTACATTTTGCATTATACTGAAGAAATAAAATGTAACTTACTCATACTCATTTGATTATTTCTCCTTTTATTTAGAACCTTTGTGCACATTTTCAATTAAGCAGGTAACAAAATATAAAATATAAATAAAATATATAAATAATAAATAAAATACAATCTAAAAAAGGAAATGGTAAACACTTCAACTATAGTTGCAAACAAAATAAATATAGGCCTAAAAAATATATATACAGTGTCTTGCGAAAGTATTCGCCCCCCTTGAACTTTGCGACCTTTTGCCACATTTCAGGCTTCAAACATAAAGATATAAAACTGTATTTTTTTGTGAAGAATCAACAACAAGTGGGACACAATCATGAAGTCGAACGACATTTATTGGATATTTCAAACTTTTTTAACAAATCAAAAACTGAAAAATTGGGCGTGCAAAATTATTCAGCCCCTTTACTTTCAGTGCAGCAAACTCTCTCCAGAAGTTCAGTGAGGATCTCTGAATGATCCAATGTTGACCTAAATGACTAATGATGATAAATACAATCCACCTGTGTGTAATCAAGTCTCCGTATAAATGCACCTGCACTGTGATAGTCTCAGAGGTCCGTTAAAAGCGCAGAGAGCATCATGAAGAACAAGGAACACACCAGGCAGGTCCGAGATACTGTTGTGAAGAAGTTTAAAGCCGGATTTGGATACAAAAAGATTTCCCAAGCTTTAAACATCCCAAGGAGCACTGTGCAAGCGATAATATTGAAATGGAAGGAGTATCAGACCACTGCAAATCTACCAAGACCTGGCCGTCCCTCTAAACTTTCAGCTCATACAAGGAGAAGACTGATCAGAGATGCAGCCAAGAGGCCCATGATCACTCTGGATGAACTGCAGAGATCTACAGCTGAGGTGGGAGACTCTGTCCATAGGACAACAATCAGTCGTATATTGCACAAATCTGGCCTTTATGGAAGAGTGGCAAGAAGAAAGCCATTTCTTAAAGATATCCATAAAAAGTGTCGTTTAGAATTTGCCACAAGCCACCTGGGAGACACACCAAACATGTGGAAGAAGGTGCTCTGGTCAGATGAAACCAAAATTGAACTTTTTGTCAACAATGCAAAACGTTATGTTTGGCGTAAAAGCAACACAGCTCATCACCCTGAACACACCATCCCCACTGTCAAACAGGGTGGTGGCAGCATCATGGTTTGGGCCTGCTTTTCTTCAGCAGGGACAGGGAAGATGGTTACAATTGATGGGAAGATGGATGGAGCCAAATACAGGACCATTCTGGAAGAAAAGCCCTGAAAAGCCCTGATCCTGGGACGGAGATTTGTCTTCCAACAAGACAATGATCCAAAACATAAAGCAAAAGCTACAATGGAATGGTTCAAAAATAAACATATCCAGGTGTTAGAATGGCCAAGTCAAAGTCCAGACCTGAATCCAATCGAGAATCTGTGGAAAGAACTGAAAACTGCTGTTCACAAATGCTCTCCATCCAACCTCACTGAGCTCGAGCTGTTTTGCAAGGAGGAATGGGAAAAAATTTCAGTCTCTCGATGTGCAAAACTGATAGAGACATACCCCAAGCGACTTACAGCTGTAATCGCAGCAAAAGGTGGCGCTACAAAGTATTAACTTAAGGGGGCTGAATAATTTTGCACGCCCAATTTTTCCGTTTTTGATTTGTTAAAAAAGTTTGAAATATCCAATAAATGTCGTTCCACTTCATGATTGTGTCCCACTTGTTGTTGATTCTTCACAAAAAAATACAGTTTTATATATTTATGTTTGAAGCCTGAAATGTGGCAAAAGGTCGCAAAGTTCAAGGGGGCCGAATACTTTCGCAAGGCACTGTATACAGTTGAAGTCGGAAGTTTACATACACTTAGGTTGGGAGTCATTAAAACTCGTTTTTCAACAACTCCACAAATTTCTTGTTAACAAACTATAGTTTTGTGCATGACACAAGTAATTTTTACCAACAATTGTTTACAGACAGATTATTTCACTTATAATTCACTGTATCACAATTCCAGTGGGTCAGAAGTTTACATACACTAAGTTGACTGTGCCTTTAAACAGCTTGGAAAATTCCAGAAAATTATGTAATGGCTTTAGAAGCTTCTGATAGACAAATTGACATCATTTGAGTCAATTGGAGATGTACCTGTGGATGTATTTCAAGGCCTACCTTCAAACTCAGTGCCCCTTTGCTTGACATCATGGGAAAATCAAAAGAAATCAGCCAAATTGTAGACCTCCACAAGTCTGGTTCATCCTTGGGAGCAATTTCCAAGTACCCGAAGGTACCACGTTCACAATAATACGCATGTATAAACACCATGACACCACACAGCCGTCATACCGCTCAGGAAGGAGACGCGTTCTGTCTCCTAGAGATTAGCATACTTTGGTGCGAAAAAGTGCAAATCAATCCCAGAACAACAGCAAAGGACCGTGTGAAGATGTTGGAGGAAACGGGTACAAAAATATCTATATCCACAGTAAAATTAGTTATATATCGACATAACCTGAAAGGCCGCTCAGCAAGGAGCCACTGCTACAAAACTGCCATAAAAAAGCCAGACTACGGTTTGCAACTACACATGGGGACAAAGATCGTACTTTTTGGAGAAATTTCCTCTGGTCTGATGAAACAAAAATAGAACTGTTTGGCCATAATGGCCATCGTTATGTTTGGAGGAAAAAGGGAGAGGCTTGCAAGCCGAAGAACATCATCCAAACAGTGAAGCACGGGAGTGGCAGCATCATGTTGTGGGGGTGCTTTGCTGCAGGAGGGACTGGTGCACTTCACAAATTAGATGGCATCATGAGAAGGAAAATGATGTGGATATATTGAAGCAACATCTCAAGACAAAGCTTGGTCGCAAATAGGTCTTCTAAATGGACAATGACCCCAAACATACTTCCAAAGTTGTGGCAAAATGGCATAAGGACAACAAAGTCAAGGTATTGGAGTGGTCATTACAAAGCCCTGACCTCAATCCCATAGAAAATGTGTGGGCAGAACTGAAAAAGCGTGTGCGAGCAAGGAGGCCTACAAACCTGACTCAGATACACCAGCTCTGTCAGGAGGAATGGGCCAAAATTCACCCAACTTATTGTGGGAAGCTTGTGGAAGGCTACCTGAAACGTTTGACCCAAGTTAAACAATTTAAAGGCAATGCTACCAAATACTAATTGAGTGTATGTAAACTTCTGACCCACTGGGAATGTGATGAAAGAAATAAAAGCTGAAATAAATTATTCTCTCTACTATTATTCCCACATTTCACATTCTTAAAATGAAGTGGTGATCCTAACTGACCTAAGACAGGGTATTTTTTACTAAGATTAAATGTCAGGAATTGTGAAAAACTGAGTAAAATGTATTTGGCTAAGGTGTTTGTAAACTTCCGACTTCAACTGTATATATTTTGGGGGGCTTTCCTGTTTTGCATGTTATTTTGGCATTAATATGTTTCACATATCAATTTGCATTTGGTACCTTGGATCGAGTGTTAGCACCAACTCATGAAACCCCCATTTCTCGGCCGTGTAAATTGGGGCCATGTTTTTGCAGATGTAAGTTGTAACAGCAGCTGTTATCTCCTTCCATCTTCGTGATTCTTTATCATATGGTGTGACGAGGGCAAAAGCCTCTTGCAACGTCTGAGTTGGGGGGTTGTTTTGAGCACTAGACTGTACTTTTTTGGGTCTCATCTGTACTGTTTCACATGATTCTTGCGTAGGTGGTGAAAGAGGTTAGTGGTGTTTGAGCCTGTTATCGCGACCGGCCTGGAGCATATTTAGCAGTGGACAGTTTTCTGGTCTGTGTCAGACTTTTCATACCCAAACCACGTCAATTAGACCGTTTTAGGGTTAGGAGCTAGGGTTAGTTTTAGGGTTAGGAGCTAGGGTTAGTTTTAGGGTTAGGAGCTAGGGTTAGTTTTAGGGTTAGGAGCTAGGGTTAGTTTTAGGGTTAGGAGCTAGGGTTAGTTTTAGGGTTAGGAGCTAGGGTTAGTTTTAGGGTTAGGAGCTAGGGTTAGTTTTAGTGTTAGTTTTAGGGTTAGGAGCTAGGGTTAGTTTTAGGGTTAGTTTTAGAGTTAGGAGCTAGGGTTAGTTTTAGGGTTAGGACCTAGGGTTAGTTTTAGGGTTAGGTGACTGGGGAAGAAGAGCGGGTCAAGAGGAAAGCATTACCTTGGAAATCAGAGCTGAGGTTGTTCTCCTGTTTTTGGCGGTGGTGCATGAGAGTGGTGTTGAGGTCCCTGAGTTCTCTCTCCATCTGGGTCAGGTTCCGCCTTAGTACCTCGTCCTGCACCGCTGTCCCATTCAGCTCCCGGGCCACACCCATCAAACGGCCGTCAGTCAGAGCTATCTCTGCTCTGGAATGCCACATAGTCGTGTTGGACATCTGACTTCTCATATGACTCAGTCCATAGTCAGTGGGCATTGTCATTTTCACACAGAATCCTGTTTTATGTATGTACTTTATGTCAGTATGTCATCAGTGGATTGAACTGCTCTATACTGCAAGAGGTCAAAGAGCACTTCCAGTCTAGTGCCACCTACAGTACAGTACAGTATGACGCTGTTACCTGAGGTCATCAATGGACTGGCCAATCAGCTGGTGTAGTCTGTCCCAGTCTCCGTCTCGGATCAGGTCCTGTACCTGGGCCAGTTTGTTCTCCAGCTCGAGGATGCGTTTGTCGCCCACGCCGGGCGTCTCTCCGCTCTCCAGGATCCTCTGGATGTCGTAACGGATGTGGTCCAGGTCCCGGCGGATCATACACACTGCGTCGTCCCACAGCTCAAAGCAGGGGTGGCACCGGACACACTTAGGGAATACCCCGGTGAACCCGCGGGCACACTCGTCACACCGCCGCCCCACCGCCCCTTCCCTACACTCACACACCCCTGTCACACGGTCACACTGGGCCATCTCCGAGCCCAGAGGGTGACAGTTACACTCTGAGGGAAGAGGGGGAGGGAGTAGAGAGATGGAGAGAGATAGAGTAAGAAGATGTAGAGGGGGAGAGAGATGGAGAGGGAGTAGAGAGATGGAGAGGGAGTAGAGAGATGGAGAGAGAGATGGAGAGGGGGAGAGAGATGGAGAGGGAGAGAGATGGAGAGGGGGAGAGAGATGGAGAGGGAGATGGAGAGGGGAGAGAGATACACATGAATATATACATAGTGAATATGAAGATGGCAGTAATGCAGAATATATAATTAAAGACAGACTCTGAAAAGCTTATTGAACTGTGTCATGTGATCACCTTCACACTGCACACGTGGGTCTCCCCAATGGAACTGCTCACACTCAGTGCACTGCCTTCCCCCAAAGCCTTGCTGACAGTGACACTGTCCACTAAACTACAGGCAGACAGAGAGAGGGATAACACTGATAAACTCAAGTACATGAAACAAAAGTATGTAAAACTGCCTTTCCCAACTATAGGGCCTACCATGTTGCAATGTGATCCCATAGCGTGCAGAGGGTGGCAGCCACAGCGCTCACACCCTCTGTCTGTGCCATAGTTCCAGTAGTCGGGGGCACACTGGTCACAGTTGTGGCCGACCACGTTGTCCCGACACGGGCATGCTCCTGTCTGTCTGTCACAGTGGCAATGACCGTCAGTGCAGTAGGACTGCTGTGTACCTGCTGTTACACATGTGCAACCTGTAGATGGAATAAGACACAAATGTCAGACGCAATGCAACACTCACAGAGCAGAGAAGGTCGTACTCTATACTGTAGCGCATGTGCCCTGCAGACACGTATCATCACCAATGACAATGGTTTGTTTCCAGTGAGCATGACCAGTCCCTTACACAGATAAGAAAACACAGAGACAGAACTCAAAGGAGGTTCAACTATCTATTGTCATGGAGTAACTCACGCCTGCAGTCCTGGGCCAGGGCGTTGCCATAGTAACCAGGTTTACAGTCGGAGCAGGAGGCGCCGTCCGTGTTGTACAGGCACCTCAGGCATTGTCCTGTCCTGGGGTCACATGACTCTGGGTCCTGGGTGTCGATGTTGCCACTGCACTGGCACGGGAGGCACTGCCCACCTGGGTGCTCAATGTTGCCATAGTAACCAGGGGCACAGCGTTCACAGCGAGGGCCTAGGGTAGGGAAGGGGTTAGGTTAGAGTTTAGGGGTTAGGTTTAGGTAAACAAGTGAAATGTCTATAAACCAAGCTAGGATGCATTTTTTCATGAGCTAAACTGTATCATTGAGACTCACCTGTATAGCCCTGTTTACAGTTGCAGAGGATCTGATTGGATGAGATGTCCGTGTGACAGGAGTCCCCATTGGAGTGTCCACTTCCTGGGTTCCCAGGACAGGGACATGGCCGACAGTGATCTCCAGACCCCAGCACTGGGTTCCCAAAGAAACCATTCACACACCTGAGCAGGGAGGGACAGAACATGTGCATTTGAGTATTTTACCCTGTCTATCTCTCTCCCGCTGCCCACCTTTCACAGTACTGTCCATCAGTGTAGTCTCTGCAGGTCTGGCACTACCCTGTCTATCTCACTCCAGCTGCCCACCTTTCACAGTACTGTCCATCAGTGTAGTCTCTGCAGGTCTGGCACTACCCTGTCTATCTCTCTCCCGCTGCCCACCTTTCACAGTACTGTCCATCAGTGTAGTCTCTGCAGGTCTGGCACTACCCTGTCTATCTCACTCCAGCTGCCCACCTTTCACAGTACTGTCCATCAGTGTAGTCTCTGCAGGTCTGGCACTACCCTGTCTATCTCACTCTAGCTGCCCACCTTTCACAGTACTGTCCATCAGTGTAGTCTCTGCAGGTCTGGCACTCCCCTGTCTGTGGGTTGCAGTCATCAGTGTGACCGTTACACTGGCATGGCCTGCAGCTGGGGAAGCCCCACTGGCCAGGCTGGCAGTCTGAACACTGGCGCCCACTGGCCCCCTGTCTGCACGGGCACTGCCCCGTCACCGGGTCACACTGGTGCCCCAGAGAGCCCTGGGAATGGCAGTCACAGGCTGTGAAGGGAGGGGGAGAAAGAGAGGGAAGAGGAGGGAGAAACAGAGGGAGAGGGAGAAAGAGAGAAGGGGAAATAGTATTTTGGATGATGTGTGAGGTTATCCAGTGTTTGACACACACAAGATGTAGCACCTGCCATATATAGTATATAAACTGAGTGTCCCAAACATGTACTTTCCATGACATAGACTGACCAGCTGAATTCAGGTGAAAGATATGATCCCTTATGTCACTTGTTAAATCCACTTCAATCAGTGTAGATGAAGAGGAGAAGACAGGTTAAACAATGATTTTTAAGCCTTGAGGCAATTGAGACATGGATTGTGTATGTGTGCCATTCAGAGGTTGAATGACAAAAGATGAAAGTGCCATTGAACGGGGTATGGTAGTAGGTGCCAGGCGCACCGGTTTGTGTCAAGAACAGCAACGCTACTGGGTTTTTCACGCTCAAACGTTTCCTGTGTGTATCAAGAATGGTCCACCGCCCACAGTTGTGGAAGCATTGGAGTTAACATGGGCCAGCATCCCTGTGGAATGCTGTTGACGGAAATGTTAGCCAGGAGTAGTCAACCCGGGTTGCGGTTAACTAGCTGTGATGATCCAGATGAAAAGGTTCAGAGTTTGGAATTCGGGGATATGGAGAGAAAAATAGGTCAAGTATGCTCTGCTTTGAAACGCGTTGTACGAGCTGGCGAGAGCTATCCGACCTAAAGGTTAGCTGATGACCGCTAGCAGTGGTTAGCTGGCTGATAGCTTGTAGCTAGTTAGCTAGCTAGCTTCAGTTGAGGTATTCCAGTTCGGAGGTAAATAGAAATACTAAAATACTAAATATTAAAAAGAACGCGAAGAAAAAGATATACACATGGGACGAGACAAGACAAAGACGTCTGACTATATATATATATATATATACACACACATACAGTTCTTTCAGGAAAGTATTCAGACCCCTTGACTTTTTACACATTTTGTTACCTTACAGCATTATTCTAAAATTGATTAAATCTCAATCTACACACAATACCCCATAATGACAAAGAGAAAACAGGTTTTTAGAAATGTTTGCAAATATATTACAAATAAAAACAGAAATATCTTATTTACATAAGTATTCAGATCCTTTGCTATGAGACTAGAAATTGAGCTCAGGTGTGTCCTGTTTCCATTGATCATCCTTGAGATGTTTCTACAACTTGATTGGAGTCCACCTGTGGTAAATTCAATTGATTGGCCATGATTTGGAAAGGCACACACCTGTCTATATAAGGTCCCACAGTTGACAGTGCATGTCAGAGCAAAAACAAGGCCATGAGGTCGAAGGAATTGTCTGTAGAGCTCAGAGATAGGATGTGTCGAGGCACAGATCTGGGGAAGGGTTCCAAAAAGCTTTGAAGGTCCCCAAGAACACAGTGGCCTCCATCATTCTTAAATTTAACTTTGGAACCACCAAGAATCTTCCTAGAGCTGGCCACCTTGACAAACTGAGTAACCGAGGGAGAAATACTTATTTTCCACCATCATTTGCAAATAAATTCATAAAAAATCCTACAATGTGATTTTCTGGATTTTTTTTCTCATTTTGTCTGTCATAGTTGAAGTGTACATATGATGAAAATTACAGGCTTCTCTCACCTTTTTAAGTGGGAGAACTTGCACAATTGGTGGCTGACTAAATACTTTTTTGCCCCAATGTATATATTAAAAAAATATATGATTCATTACTGAAAGATGCCAGTGCTCACTCACCAGTACAGCCATATGGTCCAAAGCCGTAGGTGCCAGGTGCACATTGGTCACACCGTTGTCCAATCACGTTGGGTTTACAGCGACACTGACCTCCGACCCTGTCACACTCAGCACTGAGAGACCCCTGGGGGTCGCACTGACATTCTGTAGGGAACATGAGAGGAGAAGAAAAGTGTTTAGTCAATCAAGCCATGGGTGATGGCATACGGAGAGCATATCAAATGGTGTTACAACAGAGTTACATTCAGTGTTGCCAATTTAGCAACTTGATCGCTATGTTTAGTAAATTTTTAGGCCACTCCAGCGACTTTTATTGGTAAAAGAGGCTAGTGACAAATGCACTACTTTTCAGGCTTCTTTTGAGGAGTTTTGCCACCGAAAATGTCTATGGTTTTGATAGAATTTAGTGACTTTGAGTGGGAGAAGCTGCAACAGAAGGCACAGCAACGGTGCACACACAGGCAGAGAAGCACAAGGGGAGGGGGTGCGTGGTGGGAGAGGGGGGCGAAAACGCTACGTCGGGGACCGCAGCAAATTGATGCTGTGACGTCATCGCAAAACGCAATCTAGCGACTTCTAGCGACAAATCAAGGAGCCAACAGCGATTCTTACTGAAAAATTGTTGGCAACCCTGGTTACATTGTGTTACTGATCACAGTGCAGCTTGTAATAGTAGATTGGTAAGTAAAGTGATTCAATAGTTTGACCGGAGAAGTATTTGATACCCTGTATTCGATAAGAAGGCATTAATGGAGGCGTTGCCTAATGTTCCCTTTCCTTTGATATTTGACCCCTGACCCCCCGGTTCAGTGTGTGGCTGTGCTGAGTGTCCACTCACGCAGAGCTCCATCATGCAGGATGGCAGAGATGCTGCAGATGAGCTTGGTGCACATCTCTGCCAGCATGGGCATGGGCATGGCCATGAAGGAGTCCAGACACATGTAGCGCACCATCTCATCACGGCGCTCCTCCGCCGCAGGGTCGTTACCCTGGAAACCAAGCAGCTCCGTGTACTTGGGGATCAGCACCAGCTGGGGAGGAATGGAGGGATGAAAGGTAGTAAAGAAGGTGAGTGAGAGGTGAAAGGAGGTGAAATGTAAAGTGAATTTGGAACCTATTGCGGTCTTACGCTTAATGTAAGTGCACTTTTGTATTCAGACCACTAGGTTGCGGTATCTGGTCAACAGTTATTATCACATCACTGCTGATTGTTCCCTCACACACATAAAACGATCATTTTGCTTCCTGTTTTACATGAGCTCCATCTAATGCGAGGCTGTCACGCCAGAGTCTGACTGACTCACTGAATCAACAAGGATGAAAGCGGTCAGGTGTCTCTGGGACACTCCGTGGCGCTGGAATCTGATGGCCACGACATAACGGTTACTGGGCTCAAAGCAGAAAGGCCTGGGCATCTGGACATACCTGTTGGGTCACACAAAAATATTCTCTTAGCAGACACTCTGATATGACATTGTTCTCGTGTGAGTTGTGACACAGCCGTATGGCCCTTTAAAGATGAAAAGAAATACAGCCAGAAATATAAAAGTGAAAGAAATCAAAGCTAGCCTTGTCACCAGATGACGCACAGACCTTAGCAGCAGCTAATGGGGGTCCATAATACAAAAACACATTCACGCCCACAAACACTATAAAACACAAATATTCACCCACAGACACTATACAAACACACATACTCACCCACAGACACTATACAAACACACATACTCACCCACAAACACTATACAAACACACATACTCACCCACAGACACGAAACAAACACGCAGTCACCCACAGACACTATACAAACACACATACTCACCCACAGACACTATACAAACAAATATACAGTAGGGACAGTGACAGGATGAAACAGGGAGGTCTGGGACCCCTTGATTGAAAGAGACAGCAGAACAGTCTCTGTCAGAGGGCCTTTCTCCTCCTGCTCTTCAACACTGGTAAACAGACGACAGAAGGAGACACAGATGGGGTAACAAAAAACCTATCCATTGTGTGTTTTTTAGATGTGCTGCATTCCACAGAAACTAATTGCACACAAATAATTGAGAACAGGTCTTTGAGTTCATAAAGAGGAGGAGTTTATACCCCACCACCCCTTTAATCGCTCTACTCTCAACAAAGACTGTGTGATCCAGTCTACCAGTCACTGTATGCCTAGTGCCCTCCTCGTTTGCCCTCTCTGCCCTCGCATCCTGTCTGACTTCTGACTCGCTGTCTGTGTTTTGGGTCACTTTGCTAATTGGTTCTGCCTGAGGCGCCAATCATAGAGCAGAACAGCAGGGGGAGCCACGGTCCAGTGAGCCAGTAAGATCCGGGCGAGGGAACGAACTCTTCGTTACACTGAAGTTAATTCTAAGAGAAGTTTCTCAATATGTATAGGTTGGTTGACCAGAGAATAGCTGGGGTAGAGACCATACTAGGCAGGTAAAAACAGAGAGGTAGACCGTCAGAGAGTCTTTATTAGATGGGGTGGAGAAGGAGAGGAACAGTTGGACTGGCCGGTCTCCATGGTGATGGTTGACAGAGTGTGAGAGAATGAGTGTGGACAAAGAGCATGCTGCAGGACAGGCGCGTCCATATACAGAGGAATGTGGTGGCAGGACTATTTCCCAAAGCAAAGTTCAGAGGAACAGAACACAACAAGGTCTACATCTTTATTGCTGATAGCAGTGTACTGTATATTACCTGTAATCAAGTACATGTTCTCCTATTCACTGTCATTGTGAACAGCCATACACACAGGGAACATTTTCTCTGCACAAATCATTCATGCGTTATCTTCTGGCAAGCTTTTATCTTAACCATCTGCAATCTCAAGGATGCGCTCAGCTAAATACATGTAAAAGGAACTCAGTGAACCGACAGCGACTTGCTCTCACCTAGACTGGGCATTTTCACGGTTACTCAATCTCAATACAGTATCAATTTACTTTAACAGAAGAATGTGCTCTCACAGACAGTATATTGGCTCCTCTGTATCCTAACAGTGAAATATCCAAAATACCCCTTCAGGAATGTTGTGAAATCCTTAGTTACCAGATGATCAGCCGGATAGTAACCATTGCTAGAGGTTTAGATAATATAATAGGAGTCACTGTTAGATTTATACCTGGGTAATAAGCAAAAGACCACACACACACTGACATACAGGTTGGCACACGTTAATGACACATATATGGGAAACATACACAACAATTAAAACCTCTACTAAAACTCCCTCTCTCTCACCCTAAAACTCTCTCTCTCTCTCATGCACGCACACATGCACGCACACATGCACGCACACACACGTACACACACGTACACACACACATGCTGTTGGTATTAGTAGTACCTCCTGTTGTGCGGCAGGGTGACAGTGTAGAGCTGTTCAGTGGGAAGCAGGTTGCCACAGCGGGAGCTGGTGGGCAGCAGCAGGGAGGTAACACTCACTATGGCCTCCCAGTCCTCAGTAGACTACACACACACATAACAGACAGTGTTTTAAAAGGTAGGAAGCAGCATTTGTTTTACACTGTTCCATTGTTACACTGTTGCAATGACCTGCACTGACACCCTTGTCTTTTCTTACCAGCACCGGCTTTGCTGGTGTCTGCTTTATTGAGGAACGGTTAGACTTACTATGACTGTGATACGTGGTTGTCCCACCTAGCTATCTTAAGATGAATGCACTAAGTTGCTCTGGAGAAGAGCGTCTACTAAATGACTCAAATGTAAATGTCAAATGTAATCACAATGATCAATACCGACTACCCCCTGTGGGGTAATATAATGAGGGGGACGACATTCAGACATTTTTATTTCAGATAGTGTAATCTTGTCATACTGTAATATTGAATGTTGGGCTTGAATTAAGGTGCCATTCTGAAAGTATACAGAGCCCTTCACTTTTTCCACATTTTGTTACGTTACAGCCTTATTCTAAAACGGATAAAAAAATATATATAAATACATCTATCTATACACAATAACCCATAATGACAAAGCAAAAACAGGTTTATCACATTTATATAAGTATTGACCCTTTACTCAGTACTTTGTTGAAACACCTTTGGCAGCTATTACAGCCTCGAGACTTCTTGGGTATGACGCTACAAGCTTGGCACAACTGTATTTGGAAAATTTCGCCCATTCTTCTCTGCAAATCCTCTCAAGCTCTGTCAGGTTGGATGTTTCTGTGTTTCTGATGTTTCTGTCAAGCTCTGTCAGGTTGGATGTCAACCGCTGCACGGCTGGTTTTAGGTTTCTCCAGAGATGTTCGATCGGGTTGCTTAGGGTCGTTGTCCTGTTGGACTGTGAACCTTCACCCCATTCTGAGGTCCTGAGCGCCCTGGAGCAGGTTTTCATCAAGGATCTCTCTGTACTTGGCTCTGTTCATCTTTCCCTCGATCCAGTCCCTGCCACTGAAAACATCCCCACAGCATGATGCTGCCACCACCATGCTTCACCGTAAGGATGGTGCCGGGTTTCCTCCAGACATGATGCTGCCACCACCATGCTTCACCGTAAGGATGGTGCCGGGTTTCCTCCAGACATGATGCTGCCACCACCATGCTTCACCGTAAGGATGTTGTCGGGTTTCCTCCAGACATGATGCTGCCACCACCATGCTTCACCATAAGGACGTTGTCGGGTTTCCTCCAGACGTCATGCTTGGCATTCAGGCCAAAGAGTTCAATCATGGTTTCATCAGACCAAAGAATATTGTTTCCCATGGTCTGAGAGTCCTTTAGGTGCCTTTTGGCAAACTCCAAGCGGGCTGTCATGTACCTTTTACTGAGAGGTGGCTTCGGTCTGGCCACCATAAAAGCCTGATTGGTGGAGTGCTGCAGCGATGGTTGTCCTTCTGTAAGGTTCTCCCATCTCCACAGAGGAACTCTAGAGCTCTGTCAGACTGATCATTGGGTTCTTGGTCACATCCCTGGCCAAGTCCCTTCTCCCCTGATTGCTCAGTTTGGCCGGGTTACCAGCTCTAGGAAGAGTCTTGGTGGTTCCAAACTTCTTCCATTATTCTTCCAAGAATAATGTAGGCCACTGTCTTCTTGGGGACCTTCAATGCTGCAGAAATATTTTTGTACCCTTCCCCAGATCTGTGTCTCGACACAATCCTGTCTCGGAGCTCTACGGACAATTCCTTCGACCTCATGGCTTGGTTTTTGCTCTGACATTTACTGTCAACTGTGGGACCTTATATAGACAGGTGTGTGCCTTTCCAAATCATGTCCAATCAATTGAATTTACCACAGGTAGACTCCAATCAAGTTGTAGAAACATCTCAAGGATGATCAGGATGCACCTGAGCTCAATTTCGAGTCTCATAGCAAAGGGTCTGAATACTTATGTAAGTAAGGTATTTCTGTGTTTTATTTGTAATACATTTGCAAGCATTTCTAAAAGCCTTTTTCACTTTTTCATTATGGGGTATTGTGTGTAGATTGATGAGGAAAACAATTAATTTAATCAATTTCAAAATCTGTAACGTAACAAAATGTGAAAAAATTCAAGGGGTCTGAATAATTTCTGAATACACCGTATATGGTTAATTGTGGGGAAGACATGGAGGAACTCTGAGAGTGTACCTCTGGCTCATAGCGGATCATGATGTCATACTCCATGGCATGGGGGATGTTGTCTATTGTGAAGACCAGTCCAGCGCCATCCTTGACACGGGCAAAACCAGGCCCAGTCCAGGTGACCATGTGACCCTGAGATCTCTCCCTGTGAACACTCCTTACATCAGGCTGGAACACACACATAGAAGATGACCCGTGAACAAACCCGATTAACTGGACCCTCACAGTCAACAGGTGTACATTCCTGCCTGCATACTGAACTATGCCAACAAGAGGAGTCAAATGAACAGCATCTAAAACAGCCCTGTTTCGTCATCCTTGACAGGTAATCTAGTCTGTGGTGGAGGAGGGAGCAGGTTAAACAAACACATACCTGTATGGACCGTATGGGTGGACTCAGATTCCTGCTGTCAAGCCCTGGTTGCCTGCGCCCACAGCCCCATAACCACCTGACTGGTCTATGGAATATGTCTGTGTGGAGACATTCTCCACTATCTCTACCATGCGCGGGCCACTTTCACTGAGATATATCAGCAGAGCTCTTTAAAGTGCATTGAAAAACCTAAACATCCCAATCGCTCTGTATGTGATAATGTAATCATTCAACCGATATGAAAGCGCTTTGATGTGGTTCAAGGCAAAAGGAAATCAGAGGGAACCATAGAGGTCAGTAGTAGTATTTATTTATATGAAGGGAACAGACAGTGAGTGTTACCGTTTGCTGCAGCTGGCGGATGCGTCTCAGTGCTGCCCTCTGCTGCTGGGTGGTGGCGATGCGTCTGTGGCGTCTGTGTCTCCTCAGCTGGTTGTTGAGGTGCTCCACACAGTCAACCTCAGCCTGGGGCCTGGCCTTGCCCTGGGGAGAGGATTAGTTCAACTGATTTACTGACTACCGACTTTATAGACTTATCGTACATGCCTTGCTAGGAGCAGAATAGCTGTACCTTGGCTAGGCTGAAACGAGTGACCATGAGGATATTAAATGGAAACTTTCACATTCATTCCAACAGAGAGAGAAAGAAAGAAAGAAAGAAAGAAAGAAAGAAAGAAAGAAAGAAAGAAAGAGAGAGAGAGAGAGAGAGAGAGAGAGGGTGCATGTATGTGGGAGAGAGAGAAAGAGGCAGAGAGCTGTGGCTTTGTGTGTGTGTATGTGTGTGGCAGGCAGCACTAACTCTCTGTGACAGGCTGGCATCTCCTCTACCGTCTGATCTTTTTCCGGGTCACTTCAGCTCTGGGCCAGTGTCATAGCTCTGAGTGTCTGTCTATGAGCTACTGCGCTCCGCTCTGTCTGCAGGCCCACTGCACACTACTACTGTAGCTAACAGACAAAACATACGCCAGCCAACACTCGCTGATCTGACCTCTGATATACACAACATGCTGCCACCCTCATCTAATGCAAGGTCGCCCTCAAAAGAGTACAGTTTGAATGACGCTACGAAATCTGAGAAAACCTGATCAATCAATCAATCAAATGTATTTTATAAAGCCCTTTTTACATCAGCAGTTGTCACAAAGTGCTTTACAGAAACCCGGCCTAAACAGCAAGCGATGCTGAAGCACAAGCACAATGGCTAGGAAAAACTGCCTAATCTAGGAAGAAACCTAGAGAGGAAGCAGGCTTAGAGCTGATGCTAAGCATGAACGGATGACGTGTCAATAAAAAGAGTCACCAGGAAATCAGAACATATAATCAGTATCATGTTAGCTAGAGAGAGAGGGGATGTGGTGCAAGAGAGAATAATGTTTATTATCACATGACCACCCCTGACCCCTGATCCCTGATTATAATAAATCAAGTTTTCAAAAGTGACAACACACTAACCCCTGATTCCAGCTACTGCATGACCCACAATCCCCTGGTCCTGCACTCTATTGTACTCTACAAACAGATTCCTACATAGTATATCTCATACTTTCACATTCCTTATTTAAATTTATCTTTTGTCGGGGATGTTGAGGCTTGTCCTGGGGGAAGTGAGGAGACAGGAGGTATGATATGAGATAATATAACAGAGGCCTGCTGCCTGCAGCCGTTGTCTGTCTGTCTGTCTGTCTGTCTGTCTGTCTGATGTGTTCTGTTCTGTTCCAGCAACTGTCTGGGTGAGTAGGGAGGGGGCTTATACACACAGCAGGTAATCTGATTGAGCAATCTTACTCTCACATGGGTTGGAGTACAGAGAGGAGTGTAAACCCCCTTACCTGTGGGAGCCAGACTATCAGTACCTTCCATAGTCCACACACACACACGCACGCACGCACGCACACACACACACACACACACACACACACACACACACACACACACACACACACACACACACTACTCCTGAGCCGTGGGTCTGCCCACACAGAGACACATTCTCCTGGTCTGATACCCATCTCTCTGGCTCTGCCTGTACCTGCCAGGCACAGCTAAACGCAGTCAAACATCACAACAGGACCCAGATACAGATACAGACATCAGATAGTGTTCCACACAGAGACTTAGCAGAACCGACACAGACATACAGTTTCTAATCCACTACGAACGACCTTGAATATGAAATAATACAGTGAAATCTCCTTATGTTAACAACTTGTGCCCAAGACCAAACATGGAAAAGTTGAGTCTGAAAACCACATCGCACTGATATAGAATCACAAGGTCGGAGAGTATATCAGTGAAAGGTGCTTACACACACTATTTAAAGCTCAAGAGAAAGTACCAAATCCACAGAAAGACCTTTCACTTCCTAACAGTCCTACAAATAAAGACTTAACATATTCCAAGGCAAGGACATAATATTCAAGGTTTGGACATTTAGCAGTGAAGCAGGCGAGTGCTGTGAACAGCAAACACTGGTATGCTTTTAAGGACTAAATTCACACTAGACTATACTCAATTTACATTTATCAATAGTGCCCTATCGTACAGTTGTTCTGTTTGCACTGTGTGTGCTCACCGGGAGGTTGTGGTCACTAGGGGAGTGGCCAACGGCGTCCTCTGCCTCGTATTTGTAGTAGTCCAGCGGGGCACAGAAGTACCCAGGCTGCACGTCAGAGCACTGACGACCAATCAGGTGCCTCCTACAGTCACACTGGCCATTTTCAACCATACACCTGTGTACAGACAGACATACAGTACACACAGACATCATAGCCTGTTTCATTCACAACTCACCAGTCAAGAAAAGGTAAGAAAGATAGGCACGTACGATTATTCCATTTAACACCTAATAATGAAGACTTGTACCACACTAAGTGCTAAGTCCCGCTCAGTGTCATTAATCACACACACACACACACACAGACATACACACACACACACACACACACACACAGTGAGAGAGAGAGAGAGAGAGAGAGAGAGAGAGAGAGAGAGAGAGAGAGCGAGACAGAGAGAGAGAGAGCGAGAGCGAGAGAGAGAGAGATAAGCAATTCTCCTGAAACGTCAGACGTACCTGTTGCTGTAGGCTCCACCAAAGTCACAGTGACAGGCTCGGCAGCCTGCTAGGTCATTACCAAGACCCCAGTACTCCGGCTAAAGGAGAGGACACACACAACATGGCGACCGCATCCTCAGAACCGAAACGCAATCCTTACAAGATGGAAGACGAGGCATCAGAATAGGCACGGCGTGTGAGATGGTAGACGATGGGTCTATAAACAGCACAGGGCCAGTCTTACCAGACACTGGTTGCAGTAGCGGCCTGTGACGTATCTCTTACAGGAGCAGTCCCCACTGATCTGGTCACATGGTGCTCCCAGCATTACGGTCCCACGAGGGTCACAGTTACACGCTGAGAGAAACAAACAGTAGACACAAATATGGTTTACACTGTCTGCGGCAACACACACACACACACACAGATGCATACACAGGTTAAGGTATACACACTCACGTTGGCAGCCCTGTGGGTCGTTGTGGGCCAGGCCATAGTAACCCTCCTTGCAGTAGTCACAGCGGGTGGCCTTAACGTTGAGCTTACAGCGGCACTGCCCGGCGATCATGCCCATGTCCAGGTCGGTGTGGCTGTCACACACACCTCCCTCCATGGAGCCCACAGGATCACAGTCACACGCTGGGGAGAGGGAGAGTGTGAATAGGACGATAGAGAGAGACAGAGAAACAGTCACACAATGAGAGTGGTGTGCAGAGAGACCACGATGGGTCAAAAGTGAGTCGCCCATCTACACTGTATTACCATAAACACATGGTATGTGGTATGCAGACAGCAGAACATTAGATTGAAGTATTCTACTCCAGGTTTGCTCACCAGTACAAGCGGCTGGGTCTCTGATGTCCCTGCTGGGGTCTTTGTAGTAAAATGGTTTACACATCTCACAGTTGCGTCCCATGGTGTTGTGGAGACAGTGGTCACAGACGCCACCGCCGGCATTGCCCGTGGCCAAGTAAACCGCCATGTCAAAGTGACAGTGGTTGGAGTGGCCGTTACAGTTACATTCTAAGTAAAGAAGCAAAAAAAATCACAAACATCAGAAATGGTGCAGCATGTTGTTTCTGCGGCTGTGTGTATCCTGTAGTGTTACTTCTACGTCTACTGTAGGGTTGGACAACATCGACAGATTCCTCCCACTCCAAGTGAGTAAAGTTTAGTCTCACCTCTACATGTGTGAGGGTCGTTGGCCTCGGCTGGGCTCCAGGCCAGGTCGTTGTGGAAGTCTCTGCAGCGTTCACAGTTTAACCCCTCAGTGTTGTGTTTACACACACATCGCCCATGGATCTGACCAATCACAAAAAGAAAACATGACAGCTGCCATTGTCTCTTGGACATTTACCACAGTCATCGGCATATGCAATGACCAAGGGTTCCCACACAGAGACAACATATGACATTTTCATTTTTGTCATTTAGCAGACGCTCTTATCCAGACAGATTTACAGGAGCAATTAGGGTTAAGTACCTGGATCAGGGGCACATCGGCAGATTTTACCAGCGACATTTGAGTTACTGGCCCAAAGCTATTAACCGCTAGGCTAGCTGAACCAAACCGAGGTGTAAAAAGAGTTGGAGACTGGATATTTTCTATGCCTCAGTCCTACCCACCATGCCACTGTCCCTGGCATCAACCCCTGGCACGGGGGCACACTCTGAGGCGTGTCCGTAGCAGAAGCAGCTGCCCCTCACCACCAGCTCATACAGGGAGTAGTAGTACTTCTGCAGAACTTCAGAGCGCCGGTCCAGCAGGTTATCTCCCAGGGTGTGCAGCTTGGTGAAGTTGATCCGCAGGTTGGTGATCCGCAACAGCTCTACCGAAAAAAGGGATGTTCACACAAATCTTTGATTATGTCAATTAATGGAGTCCAAAAAAATTGAGTTTTTAGGTTACTTCCAGTAGTCCTCAGATTGTCCTCTTAATTGATCTAATTTCCCAAGTATTTGCCTCACCTTGAATCTCCAGACTGTATGGGTCTTTCACATGTATGGCAGGGTCGAGGACTTTATAAATGACCTGCAAGAGAAAAGAGAGTAAACGAAAGTCATCTCACAGCTCAGATAATCAGCAAATGCACATTTCTTCATCTACAGAAGGAAACTCCATCATTGTCCCTAACTCGCTTCATGGCCTCACCTCTCCTACCGTGGAGGGCTCGATGTCAGAGTATCTCTCCTCACAGATCACATCATTGATGTAGTGGAGGGCGTGGCTGGGCACGCGTGGGAACGTCTTGGTGCAGTTGTAGGCAAAATAACGGTACGGTCTCCAGGAGCGACCAAAATCAGCCGAACGCTCGATCAGCATGGCTGCCGGACGGAATGTCTTCGGAAAAAGAGGTGGAACAGCCGGAACAGAATTCAGGAACGGCTGGCACTTATTCAGAATGATTTATGTGACAGTTATTACAAGACTGTTCTATTGGTAGTAATATGTTTGGAGATAGTTTGGATTCCTGTCTCTTGGATATTACTCATCAAATTCCTGAGCTGGCATCAGACAGCAGCACACACACACATACTCTCACCTTAAACTTCATGATGAGGTGAGTGAAGTGGAATTCTGCCTCCAGATTGAGTCTGATACTGACACCCTCCTCTCCTGTAGGGAATAAATCACACAAAACATAATGAGAGATTATTACAGCTGAGACACACACACACACACACACACACACACACTCTCTCTCTTTCTCTCTCTCTCTCTCTCTCTCTCTCGCTCTCTCTCTCTCTCTCTCTCTCTCACACACACACACACACACACACACACACACACACACACACACACCGTTGACGGACTGCCACCATGTGAGGTCTTCGTTGCTGTCCTTGAGTTGGATGACGTTCTCCACGCGGTGACTGTTTTTGTGGTAGTACGGGTCATAAGGCCGCTGAGAGTTACACGCAAAACACTTGTCCAATTCCTACAGGGAGACATAATCAGAAGGTGTAACAGTATGTTTACACCAGATGACCCCAATTGGGATTTGTTTACTTGTGTGTGATACAGTAACACTGACTTAAATAGACATGTTCCTTAAATTACGACATTCGGTTGACATGTGTATCTAGGAGTTTGACACCACCAACAGGAAAACCCTGGTTGCCTATGGAAACTCGAAATGTAGGTCGGCCACCCATTTGCAAGTCACAATGGCAGCTAGCGGGACCGGAGCCAGGCAGTGGTAACATGGTCCCCTGGATCATAGTCTTAATTACTGTGGAGCGGATTGGGTGGATAGTGGCCGGGCAGAAAGGACGTGAGGGGGGCATGGAAAACAGCCAGAGCCGGGTCTCTTAACTAGGTTGTTGTTAAAGGAGATTACGCCTCTAACAACACTTATGTGAAAGGATTGCGGGGAGAAATCAAGAGGAAAGCATAAAGTGTGTATAAGTAGGTGGGTTCCCCAACACATGCACATGACTGTCCCACCAGCTTTAAACCCTAAATCTCCTTTTCACACCCTCATTTAGGACCTCGTCTTATAAAAGTATTCCTCTCTTCAAGCTAAGGCTACCATCTTACACTGATCCTCCATCGCCAAACCTCTCTGCCTCTCCTCACATCTTAGACATATTGACCTCCCATTAGTCAAGCTCGGCGGACACTCAAATTATAACAAGCACTCATCAGCACTCATCTAAGACGTTGATTTGACTGATCTTCATTGACACAGGAAGATGGTGGCTTATGAGTGTCTCAGCCTACTGGCTCCTTCCTCCTCCCCCATCCTCCCCCATCCTCGATCCAGTGGAAGCTGGGCTAGCGTTAAAGCTTTAGTTCCAGTCCATCAGGTGGGTCGTGGGGCCAGACGGGAGCCCCTCTGATGGAGAGTCACAACAAACAGCCCATAGGAAGATTACTGCAGATCAGTCCCCAGCCCTGGACTTGGCTCAGACACTACACTGACATCATCAGATTACTGTAGGACCAGTCACTCCACTGACATCATCAGATTACTGTAGGACCAGCCACTACAGTGACATCATCAGATTACTGGAGGACCAGCCACTACACTGACATCATCAGATTACTGGAGGACCAGCCACTACACCGGCATCATCAGATTACTGTAGGACCAGCCACTACACTGACATCATCAGATTACTGTAGGAACAGCCACTACACCGGCATCATCAGATTACTGTAGGACCAGCCACTACACCGGCATCATCAGATTACTGTAGGACCAGCCACTACACTGACATCATCAGATTACTGTAGGAACAGCCACTAAACCGACATCATCAGATTACTGTAGGACCAGCCACTACACCGGCATCATCAGATTACTGTAGGACCAGCCACTAAACCGACATCATCAGATTACTGTAGGACCAGCCACTACACTGACATCATCAGATTACTGTAGGACCAGCCACTAAACCGACATCATCAGATTACTGTAGGACCAGCCACTACACCGGCATCATCAGATTACTGTAGGACCAGCCACTACACTGACATCATCAGATTACTGTAGGACTAGCCACTACACCGGCATCATCAGATTACTGTAGGACCAGCCACTACACTGACATCATCAGATTACTGTAGGACCAGCCACTAAACCAACATCATCAGATTACTGTAGGACCAGCCACTACACCGGCATCATCAGATTACTGTAGGACCAGCCACTACACTGACATCATCAGATTACTGTAGGACCAGCCACTACACTGACATCATCAGATTACTGTAGGACCAGCCACTACACCGGCATCATCAGATTACTGTAGGACCAGCCACTACACTGACATCATTAGATTACTGTAGGACCAGCCACTCCACCGGCATCATCAGATTACTGTAGGACCAGCCACTACACTGACATCATCAGATTACTGTAGGACCAGCCACTACACCGGCATCATCAGATTACTGTAGGACCAGCCACTACACTGACATCATCAGATTACTGTAGGACCAGCCACTACACTGACATCATCAGATTACTGTAGGACCAGCCACTACACTGACATCATCAGATTACTGTAGGACCAGCCACTACACTGACATCATCAGATTACTGTAGGACCAGCCACTACACCGGCATCATCAGATTACTGTAGGACCAGCCACTACACTGACATCATCAGATTACTGTAGGACCAGCCACTACACTGACATCATCAGATTACTGTAGGACCAGCCACTACACTGACATCATCAGATTACTGTAGGACCAGCCACTACACTGACATCATCAGATTACTGTAGGAAGATACAGGAAGTGACCAGTAGCTGCATTTGTTCCAAAATGAATTGAACAGGCAAACGTTTTTTTTAAATCATACTTTCTGTGCACATATCACTACAGTTGTTATAAAAAGAAAACCAGGACAAAAGGAGTACAACTACCGAAAAATAAGAAAAAACGCAGTGGAATGTTTAGAACTGATTGAGACAGGGGTATTTGGTGTGGGCCGGTGAAGTAGCAGTTGAGTGATTTGACTGACAGATGATAGTTCCCACCTGGAGCTACAGTATGAGGGGCTGTCTCTATGTCCCGCCCTGCGCTAAGAGCCATTCCACAGTCACCACCTGTCAATCATGTAACCCTATAACACTCCACAATGTGTTGCCATATCTGCTGCCCACAATGAGGTAGAACACACACATGCAGACTTCAAGTCAACATGTGTCAGGGATGGAGGGATGTAGGGAGGGGTGGGAGGAGGGAGGGAGGCAGGATGCGCTGTACACCTGGGACATTGAGAGATGGAAACAGACAAGCCCCTCACCGGATATCCTGACTTCTACTGAGAGACATGACCAATTGTGGGGTAAGACGGAAAATGGGGTCTTATTTCCAACATAGGTTTAGGTTCAAGTCCAGGTGTGTGTGCGTGTGTGTGTTCTCACCTGCAGGTGGCTGACTATGCAGTAGTGCTCAGGCCCATGAAGACCACAAGTGGAGGTGGCGCTGAGATTAATGGCTCGGCCAATCAACAGGTTGCCTGTTGCCGGGTAACAGCTGCCCTCCATGCAGCCATGCGGGCTGGAGGGGAGCTGCTGTCCCACAACACTCAGAGCTGAGGGGGGATTGAGGACAAGGGAAGAGGAAGGAAAATAACACAAAACACCTCCAGATTAGTTCCTATATAATTTATAAAGGATATGGATTGAAGAGTTCAATATTATGGAGATCGGAGACATAAATAAATGACATATACACAGTTATACTCAGGTATCATGTTATATTTGCGGTCTGTAAAGAGAACTTAAGGGTAATGACTTCATGCTTCGTGACTGGAGACAATGGGCTTGTCTTTCCACAGGAGTGATATCTGTATCACTAAGAGCATAGTGTTTACAGTGTTCAGTCAGCAGGCAGGACCAGAGGATGAGCTCACTCTGCATACAGCCACTCCTGTACGCTACGCTAGGTGCGTTACAGTCCCACCCTGCCTGGGAAATCACAGGAAAACATCTCTGTTTTCCATCATAGACAATTCTACAGTGGTTACTGGGTTACTACTAGCGTTGGGGAGTAACAAAATACATGTAACAGGATGCCATATTTTCTATGTAAACGCAGTAACTATTTTCCGTTGCAGATCTGTAGTAATTGTCATGACAGACAGGGCAGATAGAGTCCGTGTCAAGTTAACTAATGTAAATTGTAAAGATTGTGCGCTACTGGTACGAAGTCAGGTGCAGGAGAGCAGTGAGTTGTGATCAGGCACACTTTTATTTGGCAACAGCACAAAAGACAGACGCAACTGCGTCCAAAATCCTCCAGCCACAGGTAAAAGTCAATAAGTGTGACAACACTCACAAATATACAAATGTATGACAAATACATACAACGGGTCGAAATACGATACCCGGGGGAAAAAACAGTCTGGCGCATCACACTAAACACATAACAAAACAATTTCACACAAAGACATGGGGGGAAACAGAGGAATAAATGCATGCAGTGTGACTAGGGAATGTAAACCAGGTGTGCAGGGAACAAGACAAAACAAATGGAACAATGAGAAAATGGAGCGGCGATGGCTAGAAAGCCGGTGACGTCGACCACCGAACGCCGCCTGAACAAGGAGAGGAGCCGACTTCGGCGGAGGTCGTGACAGTAAATAATGGTATCACATCAGGTTACATAGGGGTCGTTCCATTTCCATCCCTTTTTGAGCACCCCTTTTGTTGTGAACAAAACTTTAGAAATGGTCAAAAAGTCACTTTTTGGACCTGAATACCAAAACATTTAGGAGATATAGATGCTCAAAGTTGACCTTTTTTTGCATACTCCACCCTTAGCCTGGCTGACACGACTCACATGGTGAGCGAGGAAGACCTGACGCACTGGTCTGGACAGGAGGCCATTGTAAATGCAGTATTCCGTCAGAGTTTTGCTTATTTCTGGCTGAGCTTTGATCAGTTCTCTGAGATGTAAAATGTTTTCCTTGGGGATTGAGACCTCACGTTTTTGGGATTTCAAAATCCAACAGTTGTATTGGAAGGGGGTGGCACTTAGGCGTGTGCGGCTGCTCATGTGGGTGTTTGAGTGAGAAAGACACAAAGGAGAACCCATCAGTAAAAAAGCACATCCCCCTTCATTATCCATGCATCATGCCGACAACGTCAAAACAGCCTTTCCGGACTCTGAGGTCAGGAGACCTACCATGAGAAATACAACGTCTTCATCCCTGGAAAAGTCTGATACCAGTTAAAGCTTACAAACTATTTCACATTTTCTTGAAACAAATGTTATTTTTAATACAAATAATATCATTGTTTTACCTTTAACATCAATTATGTAAAAACACATAAACTACGATATTCTTCATTTTCGCAAATGTTGTAGCTTAGACTATGCTACAGTTGTTAGTGTTTTTCCCACCATCGGTTGAGACACAGCATGCTCTTGAATACAGGATGGGTGTCAGCTTTTGGCTGATAAATGTACTAAAACGGGAACAAAAACTAAATGTTTACTTTCAAACGGTGGTACAAAGATGGTTGGAAGTCCACGCATGTTGACTTGAATGGGAATATCAGTTGTTTTAAATTATAATTTCAATCTTCCATAGGAAATCTATTGAAATCGTAGAAGAGACATTCCTATTGAAGTTGACGGTTGGCGGACCGTATTCAAGAGCATGCATGTGTCTCAACCATTTATCTTTTCCAGTAATGAAGACATGGATGCTTTATGGTAGGGTGGTGTATGCAAAATGGGTCAACTTTGAGCACCTCTATCCTAAATGTTTTGTCAGTCAGGTCCAGAAAGTAACATTCTGACCACTTCTACCATCAGCAAATATGTCTGGAAAGTTTTGTTCAAATCAAAAGGGTTGTGGTCAAAAGGGGTGTGGTCAAAAGGGGTGTGGTCAAAAAGGGATTGAAATCTAATGGACGAGGGTCAAGTAAGGGCTTTACTGCCCTTAAAGCCAGGAGTCTGAGGTGAACATTGAAGAGAGGTAAATAAATCACTGATTCCCCTAAACTGTCTCTAGGACACTGGTTGGACTCTCTCACATACTACTGCTAGTGCTGCTTCGGGCTCCTCACAGCTGAATGGTGGCTGTTAAAATAGAGACAATAAATGTTGTTGTTGTCGTTATTGCGACCTCATCTTTAACGCACTGCCATAACCTGTGAACTATGAACTGCACAGCTCCTTCTGCACCTGGAGGAGACCCTTGTGTACAAAGTAAGAAGGGGCCAGGGCCACTGCAGAATTGCCCTATTATTACACCCTGTTGTCCCTCTCACCCACGTAAATGTTGTCTACACGTCACTGACTCTGAAAACCCACTCTCATCGTGGTTGAGAGCAACAAGAGAGGAAGTGAGAGTGATTGAGTGAGGGGAATAAAAAAAAGGCCAAGAGAGAAAGAGTGAAGAGGTTGGAAGAGAAAAGAAAGGGGGGGACGGATGACTTTCTACAGAGCGGGAGAAATAGAGAGGCAGCTAGAGATGTGTAAAGAGATACAGAGATCGCTGGGGCCCCTTTCAACATCAGAGGCCCAGGTGACATCAAACACACAGCATGTTGGGACACGACGGAGGTGGAAGGTGTGATGTGGAATTAAAAACATCCTGTGTTACCCATGAGAAATGAAGTATATCATATTTCCCATAGACACCCAGTCATTAGGGCATGATAAGGAGAACCAAGTAAACATAGGGCCGAGTCTGAAATGTCTAAGTGGAAATTACAAGCTTCAGAAACCTTCTCCTGCAACAGGGTGATCAAATGAAGATCCTTTACCTGTGCTATGAGTTGGCCCCTGTTGAAGTCAAATATTTAACTGAAGCAGATTCCCTGAATTCCAGTAAAGGAGAAGTAAAGCATTCACACAAGGCAATATGCCACTGGGCCTTGATTAACCTGAGACATTCAGCTACTCGCACACATGTACAGGTACAGTAAAGCTGCAGTTAAATCAAAGTGTGACCTTAGGAATGTTGATATCTGCACATATCCGACTCTCCCTGGGCAAACAGAAAAGTCTGTTTAGGAGTGCTGTACATTAGCCCACAGAGAATACCTGAAGCTCACCAGAGATGTAGGACAAAGATAGCGGGGGGGGGTGGGAGTGACTGTGACACTTAGGACCCCTCCCTGGCTGTGACAAGCTATCTCTGACAGTGATGCAGAGCCTAATGGCTTCTCTAAGCTGCAATCTTCTGTATCTCAGTGTGTTGAATTGTCCACCTCACTATGATGACAGTATGTGGTGTTGGAGTTATATCTTCCCTTATGACTTTTCTATTTTCTCACCGCTGTTGAAATATATAGTGCACCTAGTCTGGGTTTTGGCTGATAATTACAAGGCACCACTGCAAACGGGTGCTCTGTTTGCAGACAACTCACAAATATCATTTTTCTAAATAGCTCCGACTTCTTAGACTTGACAGTGATGTCAAGCCCCCCTCCTCTCTGGTGGGTGATACGATATCTGTAATATATCCTTTACCTTGTTTTCTCCTGCACCGACTAGCAAAGAGAACGTGTGTGCATGTATGTATGTGTGTGTGTGTGTGTGTGTGTGTGTGTGTGTGTGTGTGTGTGTGCATGTGTTGTGTAAGAGTGTATTTGGGGAGGGCCCTGGTAAAGCCACCCCAGGGTCTGCATTCACCTACTCTGTTATTGCATTCATCTGTCTTTTCCCCCCCAAAAATGACAAAAATAACAAAAACATACACTTCAAAGACCATTTCAAATCCGACCTAAGCACCCATTGTTTAATACACAGCAGACCAGTGTAGACACTGTTGTCCCTTCTGCTCAATGCCTCTTCATGTTTTATTCTTAAAACTCAAGGTACAGCTGCTCACGAAAATCACTGAGGAAATAGACACATATAAAGTAAAACTACCATTTACATCACGGGGTCTCAAGTAGCACCTTTTGAGCTCATTCCTGACGACATGTGTGAGAACGTTACTGTTAGATCGGGTACTAATGCTAACGTACTGGAGCGTGCAGAGAAAAACACAGGGCTTTCGTAGGTTTCAAAACTGCTGTTGACAACAGCTGGTTTCTCAGTCTGATTAGAGCGTTGGTCAAGCACGTGTCTGTACACCGCCCGCCACGTAGCTACACACACACACGCATGCCGAAGAAGGAAGGCGTAGGCAGACACACACTTGCCCAACATCCCATCTCCCTTCTGTCCCGGGCGCTACAGTAAAAATGCAGGGAGACTGCGAGAGGGGAAACGTGTATTTATTAAGAAAAACATTCCAGGTGTCAGACACAGACTGTTCCAAACACTCCGCCCCATCCCACAATGCCCCTGTGCAGAGGTAGAACATGTGTGTTGGAGTGTGGAGGGCCCGTCCAACATGCTCTGTGGTGCTTATCGCTATATGGGCTGGGACAGGGGACTAGGGAGGGCAGAGGAACCAGGCTTAGGCAGTCAGGCTGACAGCATATGGATCCTCCACGCTACTGGGCTTCAGTAGTATAGCTGTCCTTCCTCTGGGAGTCCAGGCTTAATCCACACACTACCTGACACTTTCTCAGCCACTGAGCACTGAGCTGAGCAGTGAATCCATTGTCTGTCAGAGCTGCTATGGCCAGGACCTATCAACATCTGTTTCCTCTACTGGATCTAACACTGTTAACTGTGCTCAGAGATCATCTCTCCATAGGCTATTCATCAGTTGGTCCACTGCTCTCATAACTGTCATTGTTGACCCATATCCAATAACAGCAGCTCCTACAAGCTGTCTCTGAATCCTCACTCCCTATTTTTTTTTTTACATTTTATTTAACTAGATGAATCAGTTTAGAACAAATTCTTATTTTACAATGACGGCCTACCCCAAACCATTCCCCTAACCCAGACGACGCTGGGCCAATTGTGCGCCACCTTATGGGACTCTCGATCACGGCCGGTTGTGATACAGCCCAGGATCGAACCAGGGTCTGTAGTGATGCCTCCAGCACTGAGATGCAGTGCCTTAGACCGCTGCACCACTCAGGAGCCCAAGTGTACTGGTCAAGCATACAGTATCATAGCTCCAGTGATCTGTTGTATTTGAATCCAGTCCCTTCAGGTCCCTCTCTTCTCTGTCACCATACTCCAGTCAGTGGAATGGCCTCCCAGCACTAAAGCCCAGTGTGTCACTCACGATACTGTCATCATTAGACAATCCCTTGAATTGATGGATTGTGAGTCAGATAACTATAGGGGGCCGTGCTGTGATTGGAAGATTTGTACACATTCTCACTGATGGTTAATTTAACATTGAACAGGACCAGTGGGGGCTGCTGAGGGGTGAATGGCTCATAATAATGGCTGGAATAGATTAAATGGAATGGTATCCAAAACATGGATTTCATGTGTTTGATACCATTCCATCCATTAAACTCCATTCCAGCCATTATTATGAGCCGTCCTCCCCTCAGCAGCCTCCACTGAACAGGACACAGTCTAGAAAATATCCTGTTCTGTATTGATTGTACAGTAGGGCAGAACATAGCAAAGCACCAACTGATACAGATTGAAGGTAAGAGGTAACACTTTCACACACTTCCAATAGATGTTTCCCAGTTACAGTCATTAACAGAGAATATGACCCAGATTCCTGACTGCAGGGGAGTGAGGACAAAAGGGCACATATCCCAGAATACCTAGCAGTCTGAACTTTGTGCCAGTGCCACCCAGGGAAGGAGCGAGAGGGAGGGTTTAAGAAAATCACAAGACCCGGTAATCTGTCTTTAACTGGATTAGAGCTGAGTTCCTGGGAAAGAAACGATGACGCCCAGGTGGAAGAGAAGAGGAGTGGCGAGCGGCTGTCTGGCTCCTGGGCTGGGAAGGCAGACAGACAGTAGTCACCGGAACACACTTCATACCTCACTGGCTGCATGTACTGTATGTGTGTGTGGACCGGACTCCTCTGTCAAAACACACCTCAGTCACCAATGAACCCTGAAGAGGCCCATTCTGACAACCAATACAGAGACAAGAGCTGCTGCTAGTAACCTATCATTTGCCAGACATTCCAGAAATGCCCCAAATTCTGTTGGATTTAAATAACAGAAGCTTACCCTGTGAGATTACTGAATATTGTACCTTTATTTAACTAGGCAAGTCAGTTAAGAACAAATTCTTATTTTCAATGACAACCTAGGAACACTGGATTAACTGCCTGTTCAGAGGCAGAATGGCAGATTTGTACCTTGTCAGCTCAAGGGTTTGAACTTCCAACCTTCCGGTTACTAGTCCAACGCTCTAACCACTAGGCTACCCTAGGTTGTGTTACATGACCAGAGAAGTTGAAAAATAATCATTCAGAGCATCAAAGCTTTCAGTGCTCACTGTTCTGGCATCTTAAGTTATGGTGGCTGAACCCTGTCATACTCAGGTTCCATCCATTCAACCCTGGTTGTCAAGATATTTTACAGAGAACTCCAATACCTTTTGTGTGTTGTATAGCAATTACCTCATACATTACGTAAACAACGGGTGGAGTTGCAAGTGCAAAGCTATACAGAACCATTACAGCATCAGATCTCGCCTGAACAGCTGTTTGAGGAGTGGCTCCTCTTTTGTACTAAGAGACTGGTGAAAGTCAGCAGAACAATGGCAGCAACACAGTAAAGCAGAGACAAATCCCTTCTCTACATAAAACTCAACCTGCGCTGTGCTGCGCTGCTCTGGAGGAAACACCATACACACCTGCGGTTTTAGTGCCCTGCGCTACAAAAAAAGACTTCCAGTACATCACGTCAAACTTTCTTTGAATCTTTTAGTACGTGTGTTTCTAAAATGTGTCAAGACATCACATTACATGAATGGCTGTCTATAGTCCATCTCTCTGTAATAAACTTGTGTCTCCTTAATAACATATGAATATGTAAACAACTCATGAAACATCAACTCGTTTTCTGTCGACTAAACATTCCCTTGTTTCTTCAATGTTAATTAATCTAACCTAAGGTGGTAGACTGTCAGTCACCTTCATAGCTGCAGCGGGGTTATTCTGCCACATTATGCAGGCTATGTGTTAATTACTGCACATACTCTCCATATCTGTCCGGTGGTTTGACAAATCTGCCACGAGAAGTCATTGGCACTGGAGTCTGTGGTGCTGTGACAGGAGGGGTGTCAGCATCTGAAACAAGTAAGTGCAACTCTGTGTCACACTCTGGGTGTTCCTCTACACCTTTTGGAGAAGTCTCTGGAGCAGGGAATACAGGAGGGGACTAAGCACACATCCTGGAGGGGCCCCCGTGTTAAGGCTCAGCGTGGCGGAAGTGTTATTTCCTACCCTCACCGGCTGGGGCCGTCCCATCAGGAAGGTCCTAGCAAGATTTCTTCTATGTGTCCATGTCTGTGTTCCATTTCTTGGAAGCGGTAACTCTAGCCTCCAAGACAGCTTCTACCCCCAAGCCATAAAACTTCTAAATAGCCATAAGGCTGCTAAATAGTTCATTAATGGTTACCTGAACTATCTGCACTGACTCTATGCACACTCACAAGACTATATATACACACCATATACACAGTCACACACACACGAGACTGACACTCTCACACAAAACCCACACTCACATAACACACACACGCATACCAACAACACAAACACACATACACACACACTTTTACACTCATCATATGCTGCTGCTCTTTTTTTACAATTATTATCTATCCTGATGCCTAGTCACTTTACTCTGCCTGCATGTACATATCTACCTCAAATTCCTCATACACCTACCTGCACATTGATCTGGTACTGGTACTACCTGTTTATAGCTCAATTGTTGTGTGTTTTACTCCTCTGGTGTTACTATTTTTGTTTATTTTGTATATATATATTAATCTGCATTGTTGGGAAGGGCTCATTAGCAAGCATTTCACAGTTAAAGCTGCAATACGTAACTTTTTGGGAGACCCAACCAAATTCACACAGAAATGTTAGTTATAGATCTGTCATTCTCATTGAAAACAAGTCTACGAAGCGTTAGATCTGTTCTACTTGTGCTATTTCTATGCTTCCCGGTCTTAAGTTAGGTTTTTACGTATTTTAGTTTCAGTTTTGTACACCAACTTCAAACAGCTGAAAATACAATATTTTTGTTTATGGAAAAAATATTTCACAGCAGTTTAGATTGATTATAATGATTATCTTCACAATACTTGCTTGATTTGTCACATAAACTGAAATTAGGCAAACAATTCGAATTTTAGCAACCAGGAAATATCTTTAAGTCTCCACCCTTTGATTTGGTGCATGTGACAAATCAAATTTGATTGATTGATTTGAGGAAAGTGGTGCATCAGTCTGTATGTGCAACTGCTGCAGGGCACAGATACTGGGCTTTCTCTGCTTTCTCACACTGCTGGTAATGAAGTTGTGCTCTAATAGCCCTCCCTTTCTCTATCACCCCTTTCTTTCGAATATGGACACTAATGAGCTTTTCTTACTCTCACACCCTTGCTGTGCTCTCTCTTTTCTCTATGTAGTATACAACCACCAATTACTAACCTCTGTCTTCCTTCTCCTCCTCTTCTCCCTGTTATACCCTCCTCGCCTAGTCTCTCTTACTTCCACTTCCTTATAGTCTTGATTTTTGGCTGCATAAATATGGGATATGTTAAATAATCAAATCCTTCAAACTTTAATTTCAGTGTGCTGTGCAATAGGATTCTCCAGACCCCAGGGCTAAACTGTCTGATCTAATTCTTATCCAACCCACTCCTGGAGAGAGGTAACAAAAAAGCAGTGGTTCTGTTTGAGAAATAGAAGCTTGCCAGCTCACCTTGGAAAGCTTCTATTTCTCAAACAGAACCACTGGTTGGAAGGAAGGGAAAGTAGGAGAGACTAGGCAAGGAGGGTATAACGGGCGAGGAATTTACCACATTAGTCTCCGTCTTCATTAATAAGTGCATCGACGACGTGGTCCCCACAGTGACCGTACGTACATATCCTAACCAGAAGCCATGGATTAAAGGCAAAATCCACATTGAGCTAAAGGCTAGAGTGAAGCTTTCAAGGAGCGAGACACAAATCTAGAAGCTTATAAGAAGTTCCGCAACGCCCTCTGAAGAACCTTCATTTTTCAAGTAGACCACTTGAGTCCCTGTACCCAAGAACACCAAGTTAACCTGTCTAAGTGACTATCGCCCCGTAGCACTAACATCTGCATCCCTGAAATGCATTGAAAGGCTGGTCATGGCTCACATCAACACCATCATCCCAGACACCCTGGACCCACTCCAATTCTCATACCGTCCCAACAGATCCACATATGATGCAATCACTATTGCACTCCACAATGCTCTTTCCCACCTGGACAAAAGGAACACCTAAGTGAGAATGCTGTTCATTGACTACAGCTCAGTGTTCAACACCATAGTGCCCTACAAGCTCATCACTAAACTAAGTATCTGGGATTAATCACCTCCCTCTGCAATTGGGTACTGGACTTTTTGATGGGCCACGCCCAGGTGGTGAGGGTATGCAACAACACATTCACCACGCTGACACTCAACACAGGTGCCCTTCAGGGGTGCGTGCTTAGCCCCCTCCTGTACTCCCTGTTCACCCACAACTGTGTGATCACACACGACTCCAACACCATCATTAAGTTTGCTGACGAAACGACAGTGAAAGGCCTGATCACCGACAACAATGAGACAGCCTACAGGGAATCGATGGGTCTGTAGTGGGCACGATCGAGAGCTTCAAGTTCCTCGGTGTCCGCATCACTAAGGACCTTTCATGGTTCAAACACACCAACACAGTTGTGAAGAGGGCACAACCATGCCTCTTCCCCCTCAGGAGGCTGAAAGAATTTGGCATGGGCCCTCAGATCCTGAAAAAGTTCTACAGCTGCACCATCGAGAGCATCTTGAATGGTTGCATCACCGCTTGGTATGGCAACTGACAGGGCTCTACAGAGGGTAGTGCGTACGGCCAATTACATCACTGAGGCCAAGCTCCCTGTCATCCAGGACCTCCATAACAGGCAGTGTCAAAGGAAGGCCCTAAAAATTGTCAAAGACTCTAGCCACCCAAGTCAGTCTGTTCCCTGTGCTACCGCACGGTAATTGGTACCAGAGAGCCAAGTCTGGGGCAAAAAGGCTTCTGAACAGCTTCTACCCCAAAGCCATAACACTGCTGAACAGTTAATTAAACGGCTACCCAGACTTTCTGCTTTTCTCTCCCACCTACATGTACATAGTACTTCAATCAATCACCTAATCAAACCTACATGTACATATTACCTCAATGAATCACCCCAACTACCTCGTAACCCAGTACACTGACTTGGTACCAGTACTCCTTGTTTATAGCCTGTATATAGCCTTGTTATTGTTATTTTATTGTGTTTCTATTTTCTTTTTATCTATTTGTTAATTTTCTACTTTTTAACTGCATTTTTGGGAAAGGGCTCGTAAAGTAAGCATTTCACGTTAAAGTCTATACTTGTTGTATTCAGCTCATGTGACAAATAAAAGTGTCTTTGATTTGATTTGAAAGAACCACAAACACAGGGTTCTGAGCAAAGTAAGTTCAGACATTACACTGCAAAAATATACTGGGTTAAAAACAACCCAACCTTAACATGTGATAACCACAGAACAGAAGAACTGGGATGACATTTACTCTCCCGGGAAGCCAAAAAGGACTATCTTAATGGCTTACACAAGTGTCCTAAGCCACGCCTCCATAACCCAGCATCAAAAACCCAGCATCAATATCCCAGCAGTTTTGTAAAGAAAATAACCCATAAGCGACCCAATGCCTGCAACCCAGCAACACATAATTTATTTTAGTGTAGTGTGACTGGAGGAGTGGAGACAACAGTGAGTTGTTGTGGCCTGTGGAGCTCTTATGTATAGTACAAGGTCATCAAGGCCTGTTTCCAAAACCAGATGCCTCAAACTATTGTTGTCCTCCAGTGTGGGAGTCTACGACATAATATGCCCATAGCTGATTCAGGTAAGTAAGAGTTGGAAAATGAGTATTTTCAATGGTCAATAAACTCATGAAATACAACATTCATCCTGGTGTTCAGGGTAAGCAGCTGATTCTGAGTGACTAACATCAACAATACATATTTCAACACTGAGAGTATTTGTGTACTCAGAGCGCTGTGGTTCTGGATGGGGGTGATGAGAGGACTGTAGTCTAGTCGCCCCTCTCTCTGGTGGACAGTTTCCCCTGTCTTTTGTGTGTACCTTTCGTCGGTGAGTAGAAAGCAGAGCCGCTCACACACAATACTGTTAATTGAACCTCTTCAGAGAGGGCGCAGCCATGTGTGTCAACAGTTAATGACAGAGGAGGGAAAACACGAGTGTGGATAATAAAAGAGTCAGGAGAGAGAAAGGGGAGCCATGTCTGTCTGTTGACAGGACCAATAATAACACAATGTCTGAGGGGCTGTTTAGAATCAAGGTATATAGAGTTAGTACACAGACATACAGGTGTAGAATTAATTTGATCACCCTGTTGCAGGAGAACTTTCCTGCAATGGAAAAACATTTTATTTTATTTATTTTGTCTTTTTTTTTGTGTGTGTTTTTTTTTGGGGGGGGGGACATTTAAATGTGTAGTGTATTTTAGGTTGAACCTTTTACTGCAGTGAGCTAAATCAGGGTCACACTGAGTGTTTCTTGGTAGTCTTAAACAAATCTACTTTGAAACAAAAGTATACACCTCACACACATGGTTATGTGTATAAGACACCTGTACCACATCAGATATAGAGTTGAAATGTATTACATTTTGAGTTTGCATCCCAATATTACACTTTATATCGATCGCAGAAGACTGAAATAACAAAACCGTTTGACATAGAAAAAAGATTATGTTTAATAATTATGAAATTATGAAAAATATGAATAACATTCCACCCACCCATGAAGCCACTGGGTCATTTGACTGCAGGAAAGGGCAAAAAAGGCTTCTGAAATTGTTCATTTCCACTTTGAAATTACAACAAACGTACCAACCCTTAGATAAATGTCCATAATGTCCATAATCCACATAATAATTGACATTTCCTGTTGCTGCAGGATTATTTTCCTGCTGTAGCAAACTGGCTCAAACTAAGATCCTACATCTATATTGTCTGCGATGTGTTGCTCATCCACCAAGATAGATAATACATCACCTTAGAGACCTACTGTAATACAGTGTTTACAGAGAGCAGGATCAAACTGAAACTTCCACTCACCTAAAATAAATATGCCCAGATATGCAGCCATGGCGGATGTCAGTCGAATTTGACAGAAGGCCATCCGGAAGGCTGAAACACAGAGTAGGAGAGAGTATGTGTGAATAAGACAAAATATACCTGGTCTTTTTGGTCTTCAATGTCATAATATCATAATACACAATGATCCTCTATTGAAACGCTGGAGGGCCCAACTATTTATATCAATAAATCCATTAGGAAATGTGTGTATGTGCTGCTGACCCTAACACACTGGACCTCAGGGGGTCAGGGGTGCCTCTGTGACCGTGTCGTGACACTGTGGAGAGAAAGGAGTTGTGTGTGCACAGTCTCCACAAACACAGCTCTAAGGACTGAATGTGACCGAGCATGTTCCCTACAGATCTGCGCGTGGGAACACAGATTACAGATGTCCAACTATTCTAATCTGACTTGGCTCAAACAAATTAAAGTTGTTGTCAAATAGTACTACATCCTACCAAGTGACAATAGTACAATTTCTAATACTTTTTTCAATATGCGTTAACATGGCAAATATTTTTTTAACATAATCCCACCAGCAATCCTTCAAACAAACCTTCAATACAGAACACTGTACATTTGCATCTGTAACAGATAAACATGTACTAGTAGTGAGGCCGAGGGATGCCGGTACCACACAGTGATGTCATATCCATTGTACAGGGATAGCTAACTCCCCGTGCTGCTGTTCTCATATGGCCAATGACCAAACCTGCATGGCTCCTCTATAATGCAGAATAACAAGAGAAAAATGTTACAATCCCAATCAAATAAAAAACTCTGCAGTGTTACAATCCCAATAAACTCAGCAAGCTGAGTATTGACAAGTAGAGCGGGGAAAAGTTAAAGAAAACAACAAGCGGCTATTGCACTGCGGAGAACCCTATCACTGCTTGGTTCCCAACCTACAGCAGCCTGGGGATAGAGGGGCTGGGGGCTGGCTGGCTGGTGGGTCTCTCTGTGGGTATAAACCCTTGAGAGGATCAGGGCCCCTCACTGCAGCCACTCTACTTTGCTGAAGAGTGTCCAACACTGGGACAGGACAGCTCTGCATCATAATGCCACTACCACAGTTTCCCACCAACATAAAACAACCACAGGGAGAACAGTTAAGAGCAAATTAAGTGATTTTAACACAGCAGACAGTTTTCCACAGAAACAAGACAACATGCCACACAAACCTGACAGTTTACCACAGAAACCAGACAACATGCCACAGAAACCTGACAGTTTACCACAGAAACAAGACAACATGCCACAGAAACCTGACAGTTTACCACAGAAACCAGACAACATGCCACAGAAACCTGACAGTTTATCACAGAAACAAGACAACATGCCACAGAAACCTGACTGTTTACCACAGAAACAAGACAACATGCCACAGAAACCTGACTGTTTACCACAGAAACCAGACAACATGCCACAGAAACCTGACAGTTTACCACAGAAACAAGACAACATGCCACAGAAACCTGACAGTTTACCACAGAAACAAGACAACATGCCACAGAAACCTGACAGTTTACCACAGAAACAAGACAACATGCCACAGAAACCTGACAGTTTACCAGACACACTTATCTACCGCAGAATGCCAATTCAGTATCTCACAAAGTTACATCTAACATAAAGTACAACAAATTCACCATAATGAAAATATAATAACATAAATCTCTGATATTATGTGTTTACAAAAATGGAGTGCCTGTATGCAAAAAAAGACTCAAATATAGTTTTTTTTAAAAAGTGCAACACACTAGCAGACCTGACAAAGTTCTCAAACCTTAGGTCTGGGAATTACCAGGGACCTCACGATACCATATTATCATGATACTTAGGTGCCGATATATGTATTGCGATTCGATACTGCGATTTTATTGAAATTTGATGTTCCAAGCATATTGCTCACTATATGCCTGCTGCAGAGAGACAAGAGAGACCATGAGAAAGTGTGTTTTGATCGGTCCTGGAAATAAAAGAGCAAAAAATATTGTCTCACTATTTAAAAAAAGATGGAGAGCAAGCTATAGGATGAAAAATACAGCAGGTACAGCCGACTAGCGCTACCTAGCAAAAACAAATTGGAGTCAAAGTATCAATATAATATCATCCAAAATAATATTGCGATATGTAACTTTATCGATTTATTCCCCCAACACTATCAAACCTGTTCAGACAAACAATCCGACACAACATCTGTTAGGTCCAACTTCTGAAAAGTGATGTATCTATACAGAGTAATAGCATAAATAAGATCTAAGTACTCACACAGCCACGCAAGTAAACTCAGTCCTCTCTGTGGTGAGAAGCTTTCTGCAGGCTGGTTCACTTTTAGTGTGCGTGCGTGTGTGTGTGTGTCTGTGCGCGCAGTGTGGACAGCGATTCTTATTCAAATTCAGCTGTCACTCTGAGAGCCACTGTGTGAAAGGGGAAATGGTCTCTAGGCAGGCGGAATGTACTGCCCCACTTTTTTGTGTGTGTGTGTGGGGTGAGGGGGGGGGGGGGTTGAGTTGGGATGGAGGGGAGGAAGGAGGGAAGGAGAGAGGGAGGGAGGGGTTGGGGTGCTGTGTTGGCTGTCCCTGGGCCGTCGGTGCAGGGACACCCCCTCCCTGCTCCCGGAGAGGGGAGCATCCAAACTGACCACCAGAGAGACGACACAGGACCTCCGGTCCAGGGAAAAATAACCTGCTGAGTTTGTGGCATAAGTACTTCCTGTTGCAGACAGGGTTGTCCCTGTGCACTACATGATGTAGGAATTACAGCTTAACTAACTAAGAAGTTGAAATGAGGAGAGAAAATAAAAACATGCTCTATATTTTCATTGGATGAAATAAGAAGATAAGGTTGAACTGTGTTACTTTAGCATAATGTGGCACAACAACTTTAAGTTGATACAGTAAGTCTCGATCAATAGGACATACAGTAGTTGACTAAACTCTGACAAAGTCAGAGAAACTATGGTTTTCAATAACATGAAATCCTAGTTCCAGGTGGGAGGGACTCTCATATATCATGCCTAACCCTTTAACTGTCTCATCTTCATAAACATGTCGAACATTAAATTACTATTACTAACAACTCAAATAAGAACTTCCAATATTTTTGTTAAACTTTATGTTTATTTGGGGACTAACAGAGCTCTACCAGGCTGTTGAGAAGTCAAAAGAGGGTCATACAAGCAATGCCATATTAGAATGGCAATTTGCATTATATTTTTGTTCTTCTCAATAATACTACAAAAATTACTTTAGGTCTGCTTCAATGGCTTTTTTTAGGTAGGTAAGCATCATTAAATGAGTAGTTATGATAATTGTGCACATCCAAACATTAATATTCAATTACATTGAAATTAATATGTTTAGTGTTTATAGTGCAATGTCTATCAAAATGGTTTTCTTAAATTTCAAATTATCCAGGTTCTTCCACCATCTTTCCCACATATTCAGACTGCATTTTTAGATACTAAATTACAAAGTGGCGTGTCACGTTCTGACCTTTATTTCCTTTGTTTTGTATTTATTTAGTATGGTCAGGGCGTGAGTTGGGTGGGCAGTCTATGTTTGTTTTTCTATCATTTGGGTATTTCTATGTTTCGGCCTAGTATGGTTCTCAATCAGAGGCAGGTGTCATTAGTTGTCTCTGATTGAGAATCATACTTAGGTAGCCTGGGTGTCACTGTGTGTTTGTGGGTGATTGTTCCTGTCTCTGTGTTTTGCACCAGATAGGACTGTTTAGGGTTTCACATGTTTCTTGTTTTTTGTAATCAGTTGTTCATGTGTATGTTTACATATTAAAAGAACCATGGACACTTACCACGCCGCATATTGGTCCTCTGACCCTTTTCGCCTCTCCTCTTCGGAAGAAGAGGAGGAAATCCCTGACATGGCGTCTTTAATTACTGTTATAGGCGTTCTTTTATAGGCAAACTTAAAGGCCCTTCTGAATATTGATTAAATGACTCCATGGGTCAATTTATGTCGCCTAATATAGTGTGGTTTCAACAATTCAACCCTATTTTTCACCAAAATATTTTTTTTTATAGAAAATATACATACCATATTAGTTCACCATACTTGTCACTGACATATCAACCCCCTGGATGAGCACATTTAAAATATATATTGCTTTTTATCCTTTTTACATTTTAAATATTTATTTTCATATTTCTACTCTTCAATGTCTCTACTAACAGGAAATGTGCAATATTTATGTCACGCCTTGGTCTTAGTATTTTGTGTTTTCTTTAATTATTTGGTCAGGCCAGGGTGTGACATGGGTTATTGTGGTGTGTTTTTGTCTTAGGGGTTTTGTGGGGTGTCTACGTAGTCTATGGCTGCCTGAGGCGGTTCTCAATCAGAGTCAGGTGATTATCGTTGTCTCTGATTGGGAACCATATTTAGGCAGCCATATTCTGTGAGTGTTTTTGTGGGTGATTGTTCCTGTCTTTGTGTTTGCACTAGATAGGGCTGTTTCGGTTTTCATAATTTTTTGTAGTTTCGGCATGTATAGTTTTTCCTTCATTAAAATATATCATGAATCATCATCACGCTGCATTTTGGTCCGATCCTTGTTCCACCTCTTCGTCAGAGGAGGAGATAGAAGAGAGCCGTTACAATTTATCCATCACCAACTGAATTCCTGCCGTTTATCCCATATCTTTGGTGACTGATTTGGAGTTTTCTTACAGACCTCTGAGTGGGCAAAGTCAGAGTGCCACAACACTGAACTGCAGCAACCCAAAACGATGGATACAAATTATGTTAATTGCTGCAGGAGGGCTGGGGGAGTTGACCAATCAAGTTAAGGTGAAGATTTGTTTTCATATCTACTTCTAACTCCATTGCCAAACATGCTCTACCAGCCGGTTGAGGGCTAAAGCAGTGGTCACCAACCTTTTCTGAGTCAAGATCACTTTCTGAGTCCAAATGCAAGCTGAGATAACCGCTCAGATTTGGTATTTTATATGACTTAAAAAACGTAAGTCTGTGCAACATTACCCTTTTAAAAACAGTTCTGTAGCAATGAGGTTTGTGCAGTAGGCTAGGCTATAGGCCCAATACATTATCACCGCATATTAGCTTTACTTGAATTGCTCTGCCAATCCATTGTTGTTCGGACCATTAAAAAAAAAATTATATAAACATTTTGAGGTAGACGATATGATCACACCGGTAATAGATCAATTGTTGTATTACTTGTGAGGCACAGCTGAGTGAGCATGCATTTATTTGTATTTTACTGGGCTGATGGATGCCTGCGCATCTGATGGTCAGTCTCAGTGGAGGGTTAGAGCAGCAGACTGAGGGTCCGCCTCTCAACGTCCCTCCGCTCCCCCTTTCCTCTGCTGATGCTGAGCAAAAAGGGACACCGTCTTCCAGCTGATGGCGAAACTGTAGTCGCACCGCACAAATCCATGTTGTTACTCCTATGAACAGAGAAGGTGAAATATTCCTCTGCTAATAATAACGGAGCAAGCCTATCGATACACTTTCCTACTCATTCATTACAGCTGAAGTGCTGGTTGCAGCACGAGTGGAAGTAGGGAAGAACAAACATGTTCATGACTTATAAAAGTGTTGAATAAAAAGTGCGGACAGCGCTGAGTAAGCACTTAAACATGAACTCACTGAGAACAACAGCAGCACATGGCTGTATTCATTGAAGGTTGATCTCAAGTCATGGTTTTAATGGTTTTGAAATCTCACAGTAATCAACTTTGCTGCGATCAACTTTGATCGCGATCAACCTGTTGGTGACCACTGGGTTAAAGGGTTAAACCTTTGTATGAGATGACAGTAAGGTTGTGTGTCAACCAGCCAAACCACAGAAACCACACAACGGAACAAAGCCGCCCTCACATTCACTGCTCTGTGGTTACATGACCTTTGACCCTCTCTATGAAAGGGCACTGAGATGGAGTCCGATGCGGGGCAACCGCAGCAGATTCAGAACCTGAGGAAAAGTGATTTTATAAGCATGTCGCTATGGTCTGATCTTGATCTTGCATGTGTTTTTTTTTGTGCCAAAAAGTGGATGTGTGTGTGTGTTGACATTGAGAACATAATGGTAACCCGATCTAGTCCCAATCAAGACAGAGATGTCTATAGCTCACCTGTTTACAGACTCGTGGGGAGAGGATAACATAGCCAACTACATCCTCTCTGTGAATCAAAATGCCAATTCAATGGCTCCACAGAGGAGCTCTCCAATTTGAATAAAAGAGCAATACATGACCTCCTTCATCCTTCCGTCAAAATAGGTATTGAAAGACATCCATCCTAAGGGTGGTGGTGGTACAGTAAAGCACAGCGAACACACAGGTCAAAACCCCCTCAACACTAGATTCTTTCTGCTAGCCTTTTATCCTGAACTTCCAAGAACATGTCCAGGCCTCTGGCCTAGACTACAGTTGAGTGAAAAACACGGAGGGTCTTAAAGTAACTGTCCAGTTTTTCCAGATTTCTATGAAATATTGCCTATAATTAATTGCAATATGAGTGAAATGTTTTCTATGAAGTATGTTAAAAAGCAGCTCTTCTGTGTTGGCATGGTGTGGGCGCACCCCAACAACAGAATACTGTGGGTGTATACCGGTCATTAAAAATATTCATGCGAGTAGACTGATTGGCCAGCTCGTCCTCCTCAGGTCTGTTTGAAATACAAGTTTTTAAGTGTTTTTTCTCAAATGTATGCTTTGAACAAAAATATGAGTCAACAGCATTATTTGGGTATGTTAACAGAATATGAACCTTAAAAAGTGACATTTTCACTGGACAGTTACTTAAATACAAATCCAGATAATACTGTCATAATTCAGTTCAGTTCAGTATACTCAGTGCACGCGCACACACACACACACTGACACACACACATATTTTAATAGGAGGGAGACATGCAGTTGGAACAGTGCTCACCGCTATGCCTCCCCAGTAAAAGTCAGATGAAAGATAAAGTAACCTGGGGACACTAGACAAAATAATCCCTGGCTTTCATATCCTAGAACACAATAATGATAAGCCGTGTGTGTGTGTGTGTGTGTGTGTGTGTGTGTGTGTGTGTGTGTGTGTGTGTGTGTGTGTGTCATGTAGACGGAATACCAGCTGTGTTTTCATGGACAAATAGTGCTTCAGAACAGTACTGAATTAAATGTACACATCATAATGAACTCGTTTCGATAGCAGCGGTGCATAGGCAACCATTCAATAACACATTTCTTTAAAGTTGCACGAAGCAGAAATCGCTCAGCCATTTCCTGGTTGCTAAAACCATAATAGTTATGTGGCAAAATAAGCTAGAATCATTGTACCATCTAAACCGCTGATAAATATATTTTCCATAAGCAAAAATATTGTATTTTCTGCTGTTTGAAGCTGTTGTACAAAACCAAAAGTAAAAAATGCAAAAACTAAACTTAAGAACAAGCATAGAAATAGCGCACATAGAACAGATCTACTGCTTCAAAGACTTGCTTTCAAGTAGAATGACAGACCTATATTTCAGTGTGAATTTGGTCAGGTCGCCCAAAAAGTTACATTTTGCCACTTTAACTGTCCTGAGTCAATGTTCACTGCGACATAATTCAAAGAAAGGTTAACACCTAAAATAACTAATTATGTCAGTCTGACTTATTTCTTATTAACTGACCATCTCGATAAATGACAAAGATGATCCATTCTGTATGCGGCCATCAGATCAAAAGTAAAAGGACAGGCAGAGGCAAAAGTAGTGACAGCAGGCCAAGTACGACAGAGATTGGCAACATCAGGTTGCTGCTCACTCACATTAGGTCATGATGGAAGTGTCTCTCTCTTTATAAAGGCACGTGACTCAGTGTGGCAACCTTCACAGACAACATGGTCCAAATTCAACGCTGAAACAACGTCAATGAAACATTAACAGTAAAGGAATAAAATGGTGAGTGATTAGGATCAGTGTTTAGTCTCTGGATGACCCTCAGGACATTTAAACACCTTTCCAGAGCTGACCTGAGACCTGCTATCTATCACTAACCCAAATACACTGCTGTGAGTCCTTGAACAAACTAGTAGCCTACAGATTGTATGTCATTGTTAACCTGTTTGTACTTAATGCACTTTGACTCTTTGTACTGTAAGTAAAACTATGACCAATAACCTGTCTAGATTCCCCCTGATCAAATAGACCTCTCCATACAGTACGGCTGGGAAGGAGACAGACCACCCAAAAGTGACATCCCCAACAGAAGGAATCAGTATAGCTATGTAATGATTAAAACCCCACTTCAAATACTTTATAATCCCCTGAGAACTTCAAACATACACTACTGGAAACACAGGAGCCTCTTCCCTGACAAGCTACATGACATAATCATATACCGTCTGCATGGCAACTTCTGTTGTGTCTTCAACAGGGTTACGATTAGAGCTGCGATTGATATATGACGATTTTCCTTCCAGAAATAAAAAGACGTCTCCAGGTTTAAATCCAGGATCATCTGAAATTGTCACGCCCTGACCATAGAGAGCCTTTGTTTCTCTATAGTATAGTAGGTCAGGGTGTGACTGGGGGGTATTCTAGTTTATATTTTCTATGTGGGGTTCTAGTTTAGTCTTTCTTTGTTGGTAATTTGTATGATTCCCAATTAGAGACAGCTGGTAATCGTTGTCTCTAATTGGGGATCATATTTAAGTACAATTTTTCCCACCTGTGTTTGTGGGATATTGTTTATGTGTAGTTGCATGTTAGCAATCCATTGTTGTCACGTTTTGTTTATTCTTTATTGTTTTGTTGTGTTGTGTGGTTCACTTACTTTAAATAAAAAAGATGTGTAACCCAGATCACGCACCAGATCTCCAGTACGCCTCCACAGCCCAGTACATCCTGTGCCGGCTCCACGCATCAGGCCTCCAGTGCGCCTTCCCAGTCTGGTACGTCCTGTGCCAGCTCCTCGCACCCACCCTGAAGTGCGTGTCACCAGTCCGTTGCTTCCCAGTCCAGAGCTTCCGGCAACGATTCCCAGTCCAGAGCTTCCGGCAACGATTCCCAGTCCAGAGCTTCCGGCTACGGTTCACAGTCCAGAGCTTCAGGCGACGTTTCACGTTTCAAATCCAACGACGGTCCACAGTCTGGAACCTCCTGAGACGGTCCACAGTCCGGAACCTCCTGAGACGGTCCATAGTCCGGAACCTTCTGAGACGGTCCACAGTCCGGAACCTCCTGTGACGGTCCATGGTCCGAAACCTCCTACGACAGTCCACGGTCCGGAACCTCCAGCTCCAAGGCCGGAGCCTTCCTCTGCATTGGGGCCCAGTCCAGGCACGGCGTTCAGTCCAGCTCCAAGGCCAGAGTCTTCCTCTGCGCCGATGTCCAGTCCAAACACGGAATCCAGTCCAGCTCCATGGCCAGAGCCCTCCTCTGCACCGAGGCTCAGTCCAGACACGGCGTCCAGTCCCGCTCCATGGCAGGAGTCTTCCTCTGCACCGATGTCCAGGCCAGGGCCAGTGTCCAGTCCTGCTCCATGGCAGGAGCCTTCCTCGGCATCGAGGTCCAGTCCAGGCACAGTGTTCAGCCTGGGTCCATGGCTGGATCCGCGGGATGAGCGGGTTCTTCGGCCCGCACCAGAGCCACCCCCGATGCTGGTGGATCCGCGGGATGAGCAAGTACTTCGCCCCACACCCGAGCCGCCACTGACACTAATCACCCCCACTACCCTCCCCATTTGGTTTCAGGTTTTGTGGCCGAAGTCCGCAACTTGGGGGGGGGGGGGGGTACTGTCATGCCCTGACCATAGAGAGCCTTTGTTTCTCTATGGTATAGTAGGTCAGGGCATGACTGGGGGGTATTCTAGTTTATATTTTCTATGTGGGGTTCTAGTTTAGTCTTTCTATGTTGGTGATTTGTATGACTCCCAATTAAAATCATCGTTGGTAATCGTTGTCTCTAATTGGGGATCATATTTAAGTAGCATTTTTCCCACCTGTGTTTGTGGGATATTGTTTATGTGTAGTTGCATGTTAGCACTCCATTGTCGTCATGTTTTGTTTATTCTTTATTGATTTGTTGCGTGGTTCACTTACTTTAAATAAAAAAGATGTGGAACCCAGATCACGCTGCACGTTGGTCCGAGTATGCTTCCAACGATCGTGACAGAAATATCTTTCTGTGCCGATCTCCGCAGTAGCCTAATTGGCCCAAGTCTTCAATGATGCAGACAGAGTGTATCTGTATGACAGACATACAACAACTTGTTTGTGTCCTTCCATTCCCCTTAACGGTAATGATCTGTATCAGATCCAGCGTCTCAATGCAAGCTAACTAGGCCGCTGCAGGTAAAGACAAGACCACCACTACCAAATACAGAATAAGTAATACAATATACAGTTAACTGCCAAAATAAAGGAAACACCAACATAAAGTGTCTTAAAAGCCAGAACAGCTTCAATGCACCTTGGCATAGATTCTACAAGTGTCTGCAACTCTATTGGAGAGCAGCGACACCGTTCTTCCACGAGAAATTCCATAATTTGGTGTATTGTTGATAGTGGTGGAAAACACTGTCTCAGGCACCACTCCAGAATCTCTCATAAGTGTTCAATTGGGTTGAGATCTGGTGACTGAGAAGGCCATGGCATATGGTTTACATTGTTTTCATGCTCATCAAGCCATTCAGTGACCACTCGTGTCCTGCGGATGGGGGTATTGTCATCCTATGGGGGCATAGCCATTGTCCTGCCTTCTAGCTCTCCACTTGGTCATTTTGTACATATATATTAGATTATGTAACATGTGCCCATCTCATTGATATGAAATGATTAAAGGTACACACGTTGTTTATAGTTACACACGTTGAACTAGGTCATTGGAAATATTTCTACGGCCACCGCGCGTCCTGCGTGTAATGGTCACATGGGCACGTGTTCCAACAGTTTCCAACATGTTTTTTTTTTTTGTTTTTTTACTGTTGCCTAGGTTTTACCTTGAACCCATTTGTATGTACATCATCCTTTATGACCACATGTACCTCTGGGATTAATTCAAAAGTGAATTGATTAGTTTCCACACCCACCATGCGTCATGTGTGTAATGGTCATATGAGGTGAAATGTGTGCATTCTGGGGAGTGAGCACTCATTCTGTTTGACCTGACTAAGATCTGTTTTGGATCGAAACGTAGTCAGTAAAGCAGTGAATTGGGAGCTGAAACAGTATGCGGCCCTTCCTGATCTTTACAGGCGGCATAGCCACGGTAGACAAAATAATGGCCTGCCCAGCATTTTCATACATGACCCTAAGAATGATGGGATGTTAAATGCTTAATTAACTCAGGAACCACACCTGTGTGGAAGCACTTGCTTTCAATATACTTTGTATCCCTCATTTACTCAAGTGTTTCCGATAGTTTGGCCGTTACCTGTACATTCTCCTATCTCTTTGTAATAATTTGTTGAGCTATGGCTCATTACAATGATAAATATTCAAGACATTTTCAAAGATGTGCTCTGTGTCTGGGCTGAAGTTGAGGGCACTTTAGGGACATGTAGCTTAAAGACTACTCTCTCTGACTTTCTGTCAAATGGATTATAACCGAAGTTGGTGAATTCTAAGTGTATGCACAACGCCATAGTGCATATCAGTTGTTCAGTCACCAAGAGAGAAGATAGTGAGACTTCATTTGCAGAACATCAGGGTGAGCAAATGTGTATTATTCTATTCATTTGCCTTTATTCAGAGTTACCAGAAGACAACTTGGAAAGCTGTCTTAGAAAGCTTACATGGGAGACAGGCAGAGTATTTTGACAGCTCCTTCACAAAGGGGTGTGGCCACAAGTTTGAATGGCTTCCCGTTATTAGTGAGATATATTTCAGACGCAATCAGGCATTTCCCTGGAGATTAGCATCAGCTCAGATCATCAGAGGATGTGCATGTGCGTGCGTCTGTGCGAGCATGTGTGTGTGCGAGTGTGACTTTACTGATAATTAAATGGATTTCCTGAAGATCCCTTTATCAAAGAGTTAAGATGACATATTCTGTGAAGACAGACTAGGCCTCAACTGTGAGTCATGTATTATTCCATCAGACAGCATTAATCACATGGTTTTGCCAAGGGTACATGACATTATTTGACAGACAGGGGCTTATCTTCAATTATCTCTTTACATTGTAGCTGAACAGCTGTCTGGAGTCACACTGTAAGCCGAACCAAAGCCAGATGTAATTGAGAGACTAATCACAAATACAAGTCCCATGTCCCATGTCAGGAGGAAACAAGGGGGTGATTTCAGTCAAGGAACATGATTAAGTTTGAATCACAACCCCAGAGAGAATCTCAAATATCAAAGACATATTGATACAGTGTTTTTGGGCTTTGAAAGGGGCCCCTCTCCAGACACTAGCTCCTCAGAGCAGAACAGGGCAACGGCTGAGGCAGCAGGCAGCAGGTGCTGACGGGCTGGGATGAGAGATGAGGCTGACGCCCTCCCAGGGCTGCTTGGGGCCAAGATTTGCAGATCTCTTGAACCCCTTAGGTTAGTGACACACACACAGCAGTGGGGCTAAATACCAACCAGGAGCTGATTAAACTTATACTAACTAAGCCCACAGACAGAGGCCATGGAAACCTTTCAGATGTTTAAACAGTTGCCTGGCTACCCAAACTCCTTGCTCCAACCAAACGCTACGCCACACCCATGGACGTTAGTGGCTTCTCTGCAACGAGTCTGTATCTGAGTACCTCTCTGAAGATTTCCGGACGGGAAATTAATTTTAGACCGTATGATTGCTCCCAGAAACCGGGTTGAACCTGAGCCAGAACACACGTGGGTAAAGCAGCGTTTGAAAATGTGTCATTGGCTTTGATATTCTGATTGGTTCGAGATGATCCAATAGCTGATGACTTTGTTTTGTACAACACACCTCCTTTTGACATCACCACAAATGACTTCAATGATGGCTGTCTCAGACTGAAGTCTATAGTGAACGGTAGAGCTACGGAACAATTCAGTTGGAGTCGTGAGGCAATCCAAACAGTGCCATTGATTGGGAACATTTGCAAATAAGTGCCAGCAGGGTCCACAAACCTAAGGGTGATGGTCAATTTTGTCCAACTCATGTCACAGTTAACAGACAAAAGTAAGAAGGATGTATAAGGCCTATTTTCCAGCTAAAGCCTCATGTCATAGAATAGTCCTACATATACATTGGGGATTCCCTAATCAATCTAAAAATATTTACTGTGACTGAAAGTGATTGAACAGGAGGTCCCCCTTTCAATGTTAATTTGAGTAGCTTCCTAATCCCAGTGGAATGTGTGAAATGGTGTCAGTAATCTGCTCGCCCTGACCCTGTGGCCAGTGGAGTGGCAGAGGGCCATCCATGCACAGCACAGAGCAGAGCTGCTCTGGTGTCAAGCAGTAATAAAACAGGAACAAGGTATGGTGTGAACCGAACAGCAAATATAAGGAAGAAGTTAGAAATGGGTATAGAGAAAGACCAAACTCCTGGAAAATGTTATACTTCAGTGAATGTTCATGAATGTCATTATTTGCATAACTACTGTAATTTTCCTTAAATTTTTATCTCAACTTGCCTTGTTCCCTGTACTAAAATCTCAGTCAGCAGACCAGGGGTTAGGACTGGGAGCTGGAGTGTTGGCCTATGATCTTCCTCCCTACCATATCTTTCGGTGACAATATTTGACCACAGATGAGAAGATACCTCTGCAGCTCCTGATTGTCAATATCTGATTATCCATAGCAAGCTGAATCACTTTATGTGTTATGCTCCAGGCTACCTAATATCCATCTGCATGAAAACTAGATGCAAACTATGGAAGTTATTACATTGATTATAATGAGTAGGATACAGTACCTCCCATAAATCAATATCACTTAGAACACTAGTCTATTCTGTAAACGTCCTCAGGGTTCTACAAACACAGGTTCAGGATAAACGGTCGCATAACAACAGTTATTTATTACCGTCAACGACCGATAATTGTTGGAGAAATACAGAGGGCAGTGAAGTTTAATTCTTCAGCTAAAACGAAAGGTAAAAATGTGCAGTAGTCTCACCTGCTCACCACTTTCTCTGATCCACTGTCTCTGCTTCCTAGCCCGCCTCGACCACTTGTATGAGTCCTGTGTACAGTTTGGTCTGCAGTTCAGTACTGCACAGAAAGGAGGAGGAGTAGAAACCAGCGTTTATCAGCGTTTACCTATGTTTATCATAGGCCTACCCTACTGTACAAACAAGGTAGGTTTCTGTTAGGTATGGGCGCCACCCTGATGCTATACCGACTGGGCTACAGTACTACACCGTTCAACCCCCGACATCGACGTCTTTCAGTCAGGTAGCAGGTAGGTTAAAGGCTGACGTTAAGACGATAGAAATGTTACCTTATCGTGCATGACATCAAAGTTAAACTTGGACGAAGAAGAACAAAGGCTCGGTTTGTTTGATACACATTGCAATGCCCTAAACCTAGTTAATTATAATTTCCCGTAATAGTCACTTGCTCCTTTTCCCACCTGCCTCTCTCTGTCTGTAATCTTTCTACAAATATTAATTTCCCGCTCCTCCCCAATAACTCTGACCAGGACAGGTATCTGCCCAGTCGTTACAAATTTAGAATCAGAAATGGAAATAAGAGGGGGGGTTGAACATGTTTCATTTCTTCATAATTCTTAATAGTTAGGTTATGGGTCATTTCCTTTGTCAGAAATCATTTTGTATTTGCTTTTTTAGTGCCTCCATGTAAGCCTGTTGTAGGTACTGCAGCTGGGTATTTTGTCATGAGGAATATAAACATCTTTATAGAATGATGATGACAAACGCCATCAACAAGCTCATTATCTGGTGCCAGCCAAATCTGACTGGGAGATAAACCTCAGAAAACAGACTTCTGCAGAGCACAGGAACAAGAGAGCAGTCTGTTGTTCAAGGGGAAGATGGGGGTGATATTGTGTGGGGATGGGTAGTGTGGTAAATCTGTTATTTAGTTTGCTGTTCATTACTGTATTGATTTATTGTATTGGGTTTGGAGTTGTCCCCATCACAGACAAATACAACTTAGGATCCATAACCAAGTCCTGCCCCAGCATACCTCACATTCCCTCCCACTAAAGGATTCCCTCATCATAACACCAACATGGTAGAGAGGGCTGTTAGAGCTAGCTGGACCAGGGATTGTTATTAATATACCTCCTCCATTCCCCTCCACCCTAGGTGTAAAAATATGTTAATGTGACAGGTGAGGGCAAAGAATGGATTTATTGGTTTTGGTTTGTGAGGGTCTATTAATTAATTGTTTTTTGAGGGTCAAATTGCTATTTTGGAGTAACGTGCATAACTCAGCTCCATACATACCATAGTCCGTAGGACTGCAAAATGTATTATATTTTGTATTGTGTTGTGTATTTTTAGGATTTGTGGGCTCAGGGCTGAATTATACACTTCCGTGAAGTCAGTGGCAGTATTGGCACAGTTAATAAATGATGGACGGACACCATCACACGCACCCCTCTCCCACCACCCATCTTCCTTCCTGCTTCAGGGATGTCAAATTGTGGGTTTTGGGGCTGTAATTTCACAGAGCTGTACTCTTCCAGGTGATTGATGCATGGCAATGGTTAGGGAAAATTGACCACTGTGAAATCTAAAGTACCTTCTTGCTTTCATACTCATCGTGTTTGGCTGCAATCAGACGTTTATGTTTAGTGTGTTTATCATTTGGGCCTACATACCACCAATCAGGAGCCTGGTATGGCGGCTCGTTGCCCTGAGAACTGGAGCAGTGAGTATTAGGATTCAATGATGTGTCTATAACAGAGGTCAGGGGTCATTGGAGAGTGCTGAGTTGACATATTTCAGGTTCCAGCCATGGATGCACAATCACACTCACACACTCTTCCACATCCAACCATACAAGCACACAAACATACAGTATAAAGCAATGCTCTTGAGTGAAGATGCTTCATAGCTCTTTTCATTCAGCTGAAAGTTTATGGTATCCACTTAGATTACATTTAGGATCAATATGGGGATTTTGATTGATAATACTTATTATTATTTTGGACATTGAATGATTCAATCAATTACACTTGCCACTTGTCACTTTTAATTACAAACTCACAAAATAATACACAGTTTCGCAAATAAAATAATTACTATTTGTTGAAAACTATGAGTGGAAATTATAGAAATGCAATTTTGAAAGTACAGCTTGTCATATTAAAGTGAAAACTACCAGCATAAATTCAACTAAACATTCATCCTCTTTATCTGGGACTGCCCTCTTGTGGAAGATTTGTCCCAGCATTACACACAAATTCAAATTTCACTGACACAAATGGATTTTTGTTACAATACGAATAACACAGCATAAGCACATTTAATAACACAAATATAAAAAGATACATGATACTCTGACCCAAGATTGGTCTCTACATCTGATTTAAATGATTTTCAATTCGCAAGGCTTTTGGAAGTAGTTATAGTAGTTATATTACCAATAGTATAAGCTAATGCTTATTTAATAATGCTAGGTTTCCCTTCACCTGTTTATTTGTGAGAGAGGTAGGTAACTATGTGTATGTGGTCCCTCAAGCTCCTCCAGGTCATCTAGGAGCAGAGCTGGATGGTTGAGGGAGAGAACATGGGCAGAATAAGCCTGGTGGAGCTGGGCCAGGTTGAACATATACCTGACCCCTGCCAGGTGCTGTAGGTGACCCCGCTCTCTCTGTACATCCTGGTTCACAGAGGCTTTCACCAACTGTGGACAAAGGGACAGGAAAGTGAAGTCATAGCTGTCTATGAGAAATATCAACCTCAAACATATTTTGTTCTGCATTTTTATCCCTGACTTTTGCTGACAATGTGACCCTGACCAGGAACCACTCAGGGGCATTACTCATTAGTACTTATTAGCCAGTGTAATTAATAATTAGCCTGACCTCAAGAGACTCAGATTCCTCCTCCTCCTCAAGGTCTCTGAGTCGTCTGGTGGAGTGTTCTCTCAAGGTGTCCCACAGGGCCTCAGCACTCACCTCATCTGACACACAATCAATCAATCAATCAATCAAATTGATTTATAAATCCCTTTTTAAAGCTCTTTTTACATCAGAGCTTTAACGATCCCCAGCCTAAAGCCCCAAAGACCAAACAATGCAGAGACAGAAGCACAGTGGCTAGCAAAAACTCCCTAGAAGGCAGGAACCTTGGAAGAAACCTAGAGAGGAACCAGGCTCTGAGGGCTGGTACTTCTGGCTACACAACACAATAAATACATAACACAGAGGCACACTGGTCACATGAAAAGCTACATACAACACACTGCAAGACACTAGATGGCAATTAATACATTAGCAGTGGGAATTAGTCTGTTGAAACACTAGGCTGGATAATGCGACTTTTCAGAAAGGTGAAATGGTGGACCTCACAGTGCATGCTTAGCTGGGCTGTACCACTTCCTCTCGCTCCAGTTAGAACACACTTGAATGCCTTCTGGAAACGTTCCAACCAGTTGCACCACCAAAAAAGGGGACATTTGCATACATCATTTGCATACAACATTGTCACCTAAAAGGGAAGATGTACTTTTGTATTATAACAGTTACCTCCCATGTTCTTCATCAGTAGTGTGTACCAGGTGGGTGAGGAAGTGTGGACAGGAGATGGGTTGAGGAAGTACTCAGCTGTCTCCTTCCCGAAAAGCCTACCGAGAGACAGCAGCTGATCAAACAAACACATACAGTGGGGCAAAAAAGTATTTAGTCAGCCACCAATTGTGCAAGTTCTCCCACTTAAAAAAAAATACTTATTTTCCACCATAATTTGCAAATAAATTCATAAAAAATCCTACAATGTGATTTTCTGGATTTCTTCCCATCATTTTGTCTGTCATAGTTGAAGTGTACCTATGATGAAAATTACAGGCCTCTCTCATCTTTTTAAGTGGGAGAACTTGCACAATTGGATGGCTGACAAAATACTTTTTTTGCCCCACTGTATATACACACACACACCATGCCCTCAGTATATCAACCCATGCTTGCATCACACAAACAAACACTTCTGTCCAATTATATTGCCCACATTATATAAAAGAGCAGTGTTGTGAGGATTGTATGATACCCACAGAGATTAATTCATGCATTCTGAAAAAATACCCTGAGAAGACATACAATTCACACCCATAAACACTAATTCACTTATAATTATCTGTAAGTAAACATATATAATTGGTACATTTAACATCCACACAGTATGCATATGGTTCCAATTTACTGTATGTGCAGCATACAGATCTACACTCACTTACTTAAACCCAAAGAAACACATGAACATCCAGTACCTGTGCAGGTAGAGGCAGTAGTCCTGTTCAGTTCCAGCCCCAGTGTTTGGTTCAGACGGGCTGTGACTGCTCCCCAGAACATCTGTCTCAATACCCTCTGTGCTCATATCGACAGGGAAGCTGAACAGGCACAGGGATGGAGTCCTCAGTCAACACCATATTATTTGGTTGAAAGTATTAGTTATTTTCTGTCATTTCCAACTCATCTGTCTTCTATAATCTATACACAGCGTAACAGCAACAAAGATAAACATCAAAGTCATCACACATCAGAGATCGTGCACTCCCTCATCTCTCCCGTCTACAGGAAGAATTACACAATCAAATCCCTAGCTGTTCTGTCCTCATTTAACACTGTGCTCATTATCACATGAAATAGAGAGGTGACAGGACCTGACCAATTCAAACAGATAGCTAATATGTAAAACCTACCTCTGTATTAGGTGATGAAAGCTGCTGTGCGGGGCCGTGTGTGTGTGTGTGCAGTTTGCTGCTGGGCTGTTTTCAACGAAACAGAGAAACGCCTCTGTTTCACATCAGTGGTCAGTGTAGAGACACTGCATCTCTCAGCAGCTCCACAGGGCCCTGTTACTCTAGGGGCAGCGGGTTGTTGTTACGCCCACAGAGAGGTGATGGTTGCCAGGCTGCGGGGAGCACCTAATTCCCCTTGTTGGAAGAGAATACAAAAGCTCTCCTGACTCTCAATCACTCTCTCACTGTCTCACATCCTGTCAGATGGAGAGACCTCCATCTGACAGGATGTGTGTGTGTGTCCGTTCCAGTCTAATTATTAACCAAGACTGCGCGCCCAAACTCGCCCTGTTAATCCCAAACCAATCACTAGTCAAAAGGTAACAGAATATATACATTAGTGAGAGACGACAAGAGAGAGAGAGGGGAGTGAGAAAGTCATCTTACATTATGGGCTGAGTGAGACAGAAAGCCTGATTGGAAGAAAAACACGACAAGCAGTGAATACCATAATTAAATAAATTCAGAAACAGAAAGAAAGTAAGAAACCACTAGTCAGATTTGTCACACAAGTAGCATACAGACTATCACATGCAAACACTCTGCTTTGATCCACTCCATTTTCCCCATACCAAAATTGTTGTGGCATTAAATGTAACCGTTTCAACTAAATGTTAGACCAGTAATGACATATCTCTGCCCCTCTATAAATACATTAAAACATCTACCTAGCCCTAGGCAGTGTTGCCATAAAATGAGATTCTGGAGATAGCTGGAACCGTTTGATGGCTGAGGTCTCCCTTTCTCTCTGTGTTGACTAAGATGTGCCATGCCCCTTCAACATAACTGATTTAAAATGGTGCTAGAAAGCCCCAGTCCACTCTGAACACCAGAGGAAATCAGTCATGCTGGGAAAAGGCAAAGGTCGCAGATCCCAGGCAGCATCTGTCACATCCCTGGTCGCAGATCCCAGGCAGCATCTGTCACATCCCTGGTCGCAGATCCCAGGCAGCATCTGTCACATCCCTGGTCGCAGATCCCAGGCAGCATCTGTCACATCCCTGGTCGCAGATCCCAGGCAGCATCTGTCACATCCCTGGAAAGTGGAAACAGAAGGTCGCAGATCCCAGGCAGCATCTGTCACATCCCTGGAAAGTGGAAACAGAAGGTCGCAGAACCCAGGCAGCATCTGTCACATCCTTGGAAAGTGGAAACAGAAGGTCGCAGATCCCAGGCAGCATCTGTCACATCCCTGGAAAGTGGAAACAGAAGGCCAAATAAAGGCCAGCAATAGTCTAAACAAAAATTTGACTATATAGTCGGTAAAGAAACGTATGCCCATATAATAGTGTCTTACAAGGAACTGTGTAGATGTTTGATGATCATGATGTTTGTATTACCAATAGAGAAGATTTAGGCAAATGGGGATACCTAGTTAGTCGTACAACTAAACGCATTCAACTGAAATGTGTCTTCCGCATTTAACCCAACCCCTTTGAATCAGAGAGGTGCTGGCAGATGCATTTCTCTCAATGTTATGTCCTATAATTAACGATACTATCCTCATTAATATTAAGTCATTTTGGCTTGGCTAATCTATCAGTGGCATTTCCCTCCAAAATATAGGCTGATTGTGGGGCCTTCCGTACCCCTGCAGTAGCCCCCCGTCATGGGGGGGGGTCAGAGGACGCTGCACCATGTCATAACAGGTTAGCCACGGGCCGCTGCAGCTCAAAGCAGGGAACCTGCAAGAGAACACGACCGTGAAGAGGAACATACACACCATCACATACAGTATATATTCATTCACTTTAACATTCCCTCTGGTAATGACATACAGAAACCAAGGGCATCCATGTAGGTGAACAAGGAGGATTCATTCCGGAAGGATGCAAACAATGAGAGATCTGAGGCTGGAGAAAATCTAAAGAAATCTATGGGGCTCATTATTCTCACATAAAATATAATTATGTCTTGATCAATCACTCAACTAGTTCATTCTGATTTCATTCTCAATCTTCACCTGTGCTCATATTAATGGATATTCACAGGCAGTGTCTCGTCCCCTAATAACATGCCCCACCACTGCCCCACCCTGGGGAGCGTTCTCATCTCCACGTGGTGACAAAGACAGGTTGTGATGGGGGAGGGCAGGAGATCTAGGGCAGTGGTCTCAAATTATAACGCCCTGGCTACCAGCATGTCTAGCATAGCATAGTGCACAGTATATCATTAGGACAAACCCATTTAAAGTGACCATCAAGACTTGATTATTACTGTTATTTAGCCAGTAGCTATCACATATTTAACAAAATGAAGCAAAAGTAGGCTACATTTTTCATAATAATTGCACATAGATTGAAGGCTATTAGGACAAAACAACTGAGAAAATTCTGACAACCTAGTAATTACACACCATAGGTATTTCAGTCAAAATCTCTCCTCTTATGCTGTCAGAAATAATGGCACGGGCAGGGCCTGTAATGGTTATTTAGTATTTTTAATCCTTCATACACGGTATATTGGTCTACATCCTGTTCTGTGCTATTTAATCATTGAAAAGAAAAAAAGTAACTTTGGTTACTCTATGTCCATTAAAAAAGCTATTTGATTTGCACCCAAATGCTGTTGTTATACATTAGAAAAGTGAGTAATTGGACCGTGACTCTCGTCATTCTATCCTTGTTTCATATATCTATAGATGGAACATCATTTGTGAAACAGGGAGGGAGATCAATTTCAACTTGGCCTCCGTAACTTGTCCATCATACCTGTCCATCTCTCACAAGGAGCAGTGACCACCATGTGAGACCTTAGAGGACCTTCACTAAACACACCCCAGCCTTGGTTACTCTGATTAGTTTCATATATCTATAGTTATAATCATACCTTTAATGTTAATCTCTCACAATAACCACCATGTGAGAATCCTCTAGAGGCCATGACTATAATCAAACAAACAAACCCTTGTAAGGAAGACAGTGGAGGAGTATTGATTCAAGGAAAGCAATCAACTCTAAAACAACAACACCCAGCTTCAGTTTCTCTCAGACAGCCACCTCCTGCCCAGTACAGAGTCCAACACCCTGCACAAAGCCGCAGCATGCCATGGCAACACACATGGTGCCACCCCTGTGACTCACACATTTCTTGCTGGTATTGTTCTGAGAAACGCCCCTGAATGGAGACCTAAAACTGAACTATCTAATGAACAGCACCTCTGTTTTAATATCCAGCTCACTATAACTCTGTCAACGTGCTATGGCGAGAGGATATAGTCCTTCTTGCCCATACTGTTACTCGTCTAAATGGATGGACACCCATAGACTTTAATTACTAAATACAACCCCATTTTCATATTTGGCTGGAACTGGACATCCTAGAAGAGAAGAGAGACATGTACTTACCCCTTGATGCAGTAGGCAGAGTGGTGGCGGTGGTGTCTGAGCTTTGTCTGGTGGCGTGGGCAGGGGGCACCCAGTGCTCCAGACCAGGGCCAGTGCCAGGTCAAACCACTAAGCAGCTCTGACACAGTGACACAGAAACACTACACTAAAGGGAGAGGGGGGGGGGGGGTTAACGAGAGGGACAATATAGAAAAGGACAGTAGAGAACAGAGAACATAGAAGAGTTGAGGAAAACTAAAAACTAGTATTTGTGGGAAATTGTTTCAAAGGAGACAGATAGATGGATGAAAAAGGCGATGAAGGAGCGAGCTAAGCGACCAGGATCGTTAAAAGAGAGCATCAAATAGAGGGAGGAGAGTGAGTAGAGGAGGCAGGTCCATGCTGCCCCCCTTCACCTCACCACTGTACCCCTAAGTGCCCTAGTCCTACTATCACATGCAGGCTCTCTGTGAGGCTCCACCCACACAGCTTTAATTAACTCTCAAAATGAGGGTTTCTGAGAAACAATCCCTGTCTGCATCATGATGCCATGCTGCCATATTGCCTGTCACGATAGTAGGCCTACACATACAAGTGACGGACAAACATGTACACAAATAGATTAGACCCCCTCACACACACTACATTGTATATCTGTACTAATATACATGCATAACCTCACTATCTCTCACTTCCTTTAGTCACTTTCTTTACTAACACTCACGGTCAATGGTACATAATATATTGTGTCATTCCGGAGTCACTTTTATTGTAAATAAGAATAGAATATGTTTCTAAACACTTCTACATTCATGTGGATTCTACACTGAATAAAAATATAAATGCAACATGTAAAGTGTTGGTCCCATGTTCCATGAGCTGAAATAAAAGATCCCAGAAATGTTCCATATGCACAAGAAGCTTATTTCTCTTCAATTATGTGCACACATTTGTTTACATCCCTGTTAGTAAACATCTCTCCTTTGCCAAGATTATCCATCCACCTGACAGGTGTGGCATATCAACAAGCAGATTAAACAGCATGATCATTACACAGGTGCACCTTGTGTTGAGGACAATAAAAGGCCAATCTAAAACATGCAGTTTTTTCACACAACACAATGCCACAGATGTCTCAAGTTTTGAGGGAGAGTGTAATTGGCATGCTCACTGCAGGAATATCCACCAGAGCCCATTGCCAGATAATTGAATGTTCATTTCTCTATCATAAGCTGACTCCATTGTTGTTCTAGAGAATTTGGCAGTACGTCCAACCGGCATCACAACCGTAGACCACGTGTAACCACGCCAGCCCAGGACCTCCACATTTGGCTTCTTCACCTGCCGGATCGTCTGAGGGAGCTGTGGTCCTGAGGAGTATTTCTGTCTATAATAAAGCCCTTTTGTGGTGAAAACTAATTCTGATTGGCTATGACTGGCTGCCAAGTGAGTGGGCCTATGCCCTCCCAGCTCCACCCATGGCTGCACCCCTGCCTAGTCATGTGAAATCCATAGATTAGGGCCTAATTCGTTTATTTCAATTGACTTATTTCCTTAAAAGAACTGTAACTGAGTAAAATCTTTGAAATTGTTGAATTTTTATATTTTTGTTCAATATACCATGATTACGGAGTCTTGAATTAATTGTGAATAATGATGAGAGAGAAAGTTATTTGTGTGAGACAGACACACAAATATCAAACCCCCAAGACATGCTAACCTCTCACCATTACAATAACAGGGGAGGTCGGCATTTTATATCAAACCCCCAAGACATGCTAACCTCTCACCATTACAATAACAGGGGAGGTTAGCATTTCATATCAAACCCCCAAGACATGCTAACCTCTCACCATTACAATAACAGGGGAGGTTAGCATTTCATATCAAACCCCCAAGACATGCTAACCTCTCACCATTACAATAACAGGGGAGGTAGGCATTTTATATCAAACCCCCAAGACATGCTAACCTCTCACCATTACACTAACAGGGGAGGTTAGCATTTCATATCAAACCCCCAAGACATGCTAACCTCTCACCATTACAATAACAGGGGAGGTTAGCATTTCATATCAAACCCCCAAGACATGCTAACCTCTCACCATTACAATAACAGGGGAGGTAGGCATTTTATATCAAACCCCCAAGACATGCTAACCTCTCACCATTACAATAACAGGGGAGGTTAGCATTTCATATCAAACCCCCAAGACATGCTAACCTCTCACCATTACAATAACAGGGGAGGTTAGCATTTCATATCAAACCCCCAAGACATGCTAACCTCTCACCATTACAATAACAGGGGAGGTCGGCATTTTATATCAAACCCCCAAGACATGCTAACCTCTCACCTTTACAATAACAGGGGAGGTTAGCATTTCATATCAAACCCCCAAGACATGCTAACCTCTCACCATTACAATAACAGGGGAGGTTAGCATTTCATATCAAACCCCCAAGACATGCTAACCTCTCACCATTACAATAACAGGGGAGGTAGGCATTTTATATCAAACCCCCAAGACATGCTAACCTCTCACCATTACAATAACAGGGGAGGTTAGCATTTCATATCAAACCCCCAAGACATGCTAACCTCTCACCATTACAATAACAGGGGAGGTTAGCATTTCATATCAAACCCCCAAGACATGCTAACCTCTCACCATTACAATAACAGGGGAGGTAGGCATTTTATATCAAACCCCCAAGACATGCTAACCTCTCACCATTACACTAACAGGGGAGGTTAGCATTTCATATCAAACCCCCAAGACATGCTAACCTCTCACCATTACAATAACAGGGGAGGTTAGCATTTCATATCAAACCCCCAAGACATGCTAACCTCTCACCATTACAATAACAGGGGAGGTAGGCATTTTATATCAAACCCCCAAGACATGCTAACCTCTCACCATTACAATAACAGGGGAGGTTAGCATTTCATATCAAACCCCCAAGACATGCTAACCTCTCACCATTACAATAACAGGGGAGGTTAGCATTTCATATCAAACCCCCAAGACATGCTAACCTCTCACCATTACAATAACAGGGGAGGTCGGCATTTTATATCAAACCCCCAAGACATGCTAACCTCTCACCTTTACAATAACAGGGGAGGTTAGCATTTCATATCAAACCCCCAAGACATGCTAACCTCTCACCATTACAATAACAGGGGAGGTTAGCATTTCATATCAAACCCCCAAGACATGCTAACCTCTCACCATTACAATAACAGGGGAGGTAGGCATTTTATATCAAACCCCCAAGACATGCTAACCTCTCACCATTACAATAACAGGGGAGGTTAGCATTTCATATCAAACCCCCAAGACATGCTAACCTCTCACCATTACAATAACAGGGGAGGTTAGCATTTCATATCAAACCCCCAAGACATGCTAACCTCTCACCATTACAATAACAGGGGAGGTTAGCATTTTGGGGGGCTATGTTATTTGCGTGTGTATGACTTTCTCCCTTATCATTATTCACGATTCATTCAGGATTATCTGTAATCATGGTAGCATCCACATTAATGTAGAAGTGTTCAGAAACATATTCTATTCTTATTTACAATAAAACTGACTCCAAAATGACACAATACATGATTTACCATTCATTTCTATTGGGCATAAAATAATCTGAAACACAACCAAAACAAGCAGCAAATGCACCCAACAACTTTTTAGAGTCACATGCTTGATGTAATCATTGTGTGCTGGGAATACGGGACCCAATACTAAATTTTAGACTACTTTAATACACATAAGTACATTTTTTCCAATAATTTGGTCCCCTAAAATGGGGGTATCATGTACAAAAAGTTCTGTAATTTCTAACAGTTCCCCTGATATATTAAAGCTGACAGTCTGCACTTTAACCTCATAGTCATTGTATCATTTCAAATCAGATATCATTAAGGAAGTAATACATTGTCCGCATGCTATCATACCAATTTATACGAATCAACACAATTTATTCTAGTCAGCTGGAGCATATCGCACAGGTGGAGAGCAGCAACCCTCCCTCATGCAGGATTTGAATTTGGCCTGACACTTGAGTACTACATCCTGTCAATGCCAGTTTGTTGTGTAACACCTGATTCTGTTGGGTTTAAAAACAAATGACAAAATCACATGAATCTCAGGCATAAATGGGCTTCTGGAAGTTGGTTCTACTTAATGCCAGCCAACATGTGGATCCACCAGTTGGCTTGAACAGTCCAGCCCAGTTCCTCGCACTTTGCTATCTGCTGGTGGAAGTGGTCCCGTGCATTGTCCTCCCCCTTGTCGTCCTGCAGTGCGTCCCGGAGGTAGCGCATGTCCTCTGCAGCACTGAGCTCAGGGATCCCCGTCAAGAGCATGAGGGAGAAGAGGGTCACCAGCAGGCGAGAGTGGGAGCGCAGGGACAGGTAGGCCTGGGTACATGTGTCCTGCAAGTGGGGAGAGAATAACCACTCGTTTGACACAACCACACAAACATACACAAACTCAGAAGACAAGGTTAGACAAAATAATAAATAACTCCAGCAGTTATTTAGTCTTCACATTTAAAAGAAAGTGAGGAGCTTCAGATAGGTCGCTTACCCTGAACTTCTGGAAGTAGAGACTGGGTTGACCTTTGATCCTGCCCATGACGTAGAGGAAGTCAGGAGTGAGGACAAAGGGGACCCTCTCCCTGCTGACCCCCAGGAACCGTTTGGTGTTCCCCAGGATGTGGCCAAAGTCAATGTGAAACAGATTCCCTTTGGAGCAGAAAAACATGCTTTACATTTATAACACTCCACTCACCATATCAAGAGGACAGTGAATCAATCAACAAAATGTATTTTATAAAGCGCTTTTTACATCAGTCGTTGTCACAAAGTGCTTTACAGATACCCAGCCTAAAACCCCAAACAGCAAGCAATGCAGATTCAGAAGGGACAGGATATGAAAAAGGACAGGATATGAAAAAGGACAGGCTGTTTCATTGAGACATGACCATGCCTTGATTTTTTTTTTTACATTGCAGGTACTGCATGTAAAACGTTTTATAAAAAACAGTTGCCACTGGCAACTAAATGTACATGCTTCAATCTGCTTAGAATACATACAAATGCTCATCTTTATTTTTGAATACTGAGCACAAAATAGATTTTGTCAAACAAAAAACAGATAATGCAGAAAAGGTGAACCTGACATGAGTGAAAAGGTCACCAAAGACGTTAATCTAGTGCTGTGTTACTCAACCATGTTCCCTTAAGGCCCACTGTGAATGTTTGAACAGCTTGGCAAAATTAACTGCAGTTAGTACATCTAATTGGTGCACTAATTAGTCACACAACACACAAATGGTTGATGACAAATCAACAACAAATTTACATATTTTGAACCATTATAATTATTTATATTGGTACATTTTTTCAAATTTATGTTAAGGATTCTTGTTAATGGAAGTTATTTGTCAAAATGAAAACATGCATAGTGCAATTCATTGGATTCAATTAGGTTGTCAGTACCGGACTAGGCTCTAGGGCTGCTAAAACTAAATAAAAACATGTAAGAGCATGTATTAAATTAGGTTTCTTTTTGCATCTCGGCCTCCTTTGTATTCCTTTTCATGGTTTGAGTGCGAGTACCTAGAATGCATTCATCACATTTTGGGGGGACAAAATAACACTCTTTTATGCTGTGTGTTCCATTCTTCTTTTATGTTAGTGAAATGTAAAATACTATTCCCATTCTTACCTTGGTCTGTAATCATGATGTTGTCATTGTGGCGGTCCCCTATCCCCATCACATATGTGGCCACGCAGTATCCAGCACAAGAGTTAACAAACCTCTCCATAGCCTGATAGTGCTGAGATTAGGTGGGAGAAGGTCAGGGAATTGTAAAAGCATGAACATAAAATGTCACAATGTCACTGGGCAAAAGCTAAATGACTTCTGTACAGTCTCTCATAAACTACTGTATCATGTCTAAGATTTAAAAGGGATTCGTGGAGATAGGAGGTATAGCTATTGATCCATATTGAAATTAGGGAAGAAATTGTGATATTTATGTGTTATTTACAATCTCTTGGAGTGGACACTTCCCCCTGAGCCACTCAAACAGGGCATCGTTCTTGAAGGCTCCTGTTGTGCCTCCTTGGATCCTCTGCAGGGCAGCAATGGTGACGGCATCTCTCACAATCTCTATCATGCCTGAAAACAGATAAGTAAGTGGTTATCAATGATTGTGACACAGTGCATTTTCAATTAGAGACTGAATATTGAACTATTGTTAATGACCTATATTGTATCCTGTAGAGATGCAACCATAGGGCACAAGATTCAGATCCAGTGATTTCTCCTGCCATATAGAATCCATCACCACCAGTGTCTGGAAACATCATACAAATTGATCAATCAAATATAATCAAACATTACCTAACAATGAAATAAAAATATGTTTTAAGTTATATAATCACTTTTTAAATGTCGTATTTTCCACCGATCATTGAGCTAGTCTTTACTCACCTGAATCACCAGCATGTCCTGTCGGAGGTCATCCCCCTGTTTGAAGATGATGCCTACAGGGGGACCAGAGGGGCATGGAGAGTCCATGGAGGAAAACTCCAGCCACAGAGGCTTCTTCTTGGAGGCCATAACCTTGCACCTGTCCAGCTAGAGTTGTGGGGATTGGAGGATTGGGAATGGGATTGGACAGAGGGAAGTGACTGTTAACATATTATAATATGAAATGACAACCAACAACACTATTTATTAAAGGTCATGAACAGTCAAAATCATGTTTTTCATGAACCAACATCGGAGAAGGCCAACACCAGAGAAGGCCAACATCAGAGAAGGCCAACATCGGAGAAGGCCAACATCGGAGAAGGCCAACATCGGAGGTGTGTTTGCAGAGGGGCGTGGTTTACATAGCTAGTTAGCTACTCTACTGGTGCCAAAATTTGACTGTAGGGTGTCAACAAATAAAATGTAAATGTTACACTTCATCTATGGCAAAGATACTTATGTTTCCCTTTTGATTTGTGTCTAGTGTTTGCTAGTTACTGGCTATCTAGGTCTTCAGCCAGCATGGAACAAAATAGGAGGGAAGGATCGTTCAAAATTTAACGCAGTTGTCATGTCAACATATCCATCACTGCTGCTGTAAACAGCATCACAAATGGTCAAATTGGAGATATACATTTTTTTACACAATTGATGCAATTTCAATGTTGTTTGAGTTGCTTTGTTAATAACCAAATTTGAATGACATAATTTTACTGCAACATTGCTCACTACACTATATCCAAGTTTCTTGACATAGGCGTTTCAAAGAGCTGTCAGTCAATGCGAGCTCATGAATATAAGCTCCACAACCACTCAACCTGTCTTTTCAAACTTCCTGGTAGTGAGTCATGAGAGAAAAAGTACTTCAAAAGGATATTTTACATGGGAATCAGTATCACTGTTCGGGACCTTGAAGATAAATCAAGTTCAATTTCACCTGAGAACTCATTGAAGTTAGAGTGTAAAATACATGGGGGGTTAGAATCACAGTAAGTTGTTTTTGTGACCCTGACAGCAACAACACATTCTGGCTAAAATGTCCCTTCCTGCCATACAGACACTGAATTAACCTTACCAGGATTCCTCCTGCTCTGATGCGTGGGTCAAAGGGCACTTGGAAGTCTGATGGGAGATTACATGTCCTCAGGAGTTCCTGAAGCTTCTGGGCAGCTGGGGAACAAACAATCTGTTACCAGCTTTATATGATTCGATCAAATTTGATTTTATAACACTCCAAAGGCAAGTGTATGACCATTCCAATGTTCACAGCAATATATTTCTTCCACTCTGACCCAATGGAATTTGTTCTATTTATATTCTGACATGTTCTATGCTGTACATCCCAGTGGAGCCAGGCCAGAACCCCACCTGTGGATGGGAGGTCCGTCTTGTCAGGGTAGAGTCTCTTGACCACACTGGCCACCTCATGTAGTGCCTCCACAGCCTGCACCTGGCTGATGAAACTGCTCAGCATGGCCTGGCCACAGCCCAGCAGGTAGGCCTCTAGCACCACAGCCATACGCTGACGGAAGAACGGGCAGCCCTCCACCTCACTGCGCAGGTACCAGAAGAAGAAGTGGCCAATCCTCTTGCTCTGTACGCCAGAGGAAAGTTAATTGAAGTATATCTTACTATAGCTAATGTATGTTATTTATGCATTACAAGCATAGCAGGGTACAGGTTCACTCCCGTGACCCCAATAAATCACAGTCAATTAGTTCCTTGGAAACTATAACATAGAAGTTCACACACAGGTCACATACTCTGAGAGCTCTTTGGATGAGGAATCTAGCCAGGAAGCTGTCATGGTAAGGCTCCACTTTGAGAGTCTATGAAAAGAGAGAAATAATAACACAATACTGTAAACAAACATCCCAGTGTGCACAGTGAAAACTATGTCCATGTTTGCTGAGCAACATGAATGAGTGACTTCTTGGTAACAATTGTTACTCCTTTGTATTCTACCAAACGAAATGTTATGTATGTTACGTGCACCAAATACAATGGATGTAGACTTAACAGAGAAATGTTTGCTTACAATACAATTGTCCAGTTCTAAGAAATACCAGGTAATAACCAGGCTGTAAAATAACATGTTACCCATAGATATCCTATAATTAAAGACTTATTTCAAATAGTTTTTTTTCAATGTACAGAAGGACAAATCAATCATTTGATTCCATCTATTACATATTTGTCCCCTATTCAACGTACCTGCACCAGCTGCAGCAGATACTTCAGCATCTCATCATTAGACAAGCTCTCCAGTCTCTGGACAGCCAGCTTCCTGACCCTCTCATCAGCAAAGTCCACACTGAGCAGCTCCAGGGCCACGGAGACATCCAGGTCTGGGGGTTCCCAGTGACTCAGCAGCCAGTGGACATCCTGCACAGAGCTGGGTCTTAGCCAGTTTACGCTGCGCAGGAACTGGGGGAGGTTGGAGGCATACTGGACACTCTCCTCCCTGAACCTCCTCAGACGGGCCCTGTCTGTGGTCACTGGGGACGAGGAGGATCTGGCAAACGTGTCGCTCGCGATGGGAGACAGGCTTTTATTAGATAAGCTGGAGTTGGGTGAGGATGAGGGGAAAGACTGACCAAGAGGGGAGCAGGATCCAGGGGAGGTTGTGCTGTGAGGGAGAACCACAGGGAAACTGTAGCGGTCCAGGAGGAAGGTGATAGCCATGGATTCTGCCACGTCTGGGTTGGTGGCAGAGGAAAGCTTATCCGCCTTATAGGTAAAAGCCTCTTCCTCCAGCTCGGGATAGGCCCACATGTGAAGGGTGTGTGGCCCTTGGCTGAGGACGGACCTGTGGTCTATCAGAAGGAGATTCACAAAGTACAGCAGCTTTCCCTTCCCTCTCTGGCAGTCTGGAGCTTTAAGACCAGAGGCTGGGGACTTGAATTCCTTTGTTGCGGCGCTATCATGGGTGCAAGCATTGATGGTCAGGCCCAGCTTAGCTCCACGGGGAAGATCCCTGAGGAGGATATCAAACTCCAACCATTCGTTCCACAGAACTTCATCAGCAAAGGCCTTGGGTGTGGAACAAACAGAGGTTACCACCTTGCTCCCGTAGAGGATAGAGGCCTCCACGTGGATGAACTGAGGAGGCTTGCCAGGGGGTTGGGGTATGTCGAAGCCCAGGAGCTTCACTCTGAACTTGCGGTTGCAGTCCCAGAGTGAAATCATGAGGATGTCGTCCACATCCTTTCCCTCCAGGGCCAGCTCCTCATGGGAGCTGGAAAGTCCAGTGAAGCTGTCCACAAGGGGCCAGTCTTCGGCCCTCACAGTGTCCTCATCAAGCTGCGCCATGGGGACCACAGACAGATGAAGCGCCTGCATGGACTTCAGACACTGCCGTACCCACAGGGAGTCAGAGAAAGGGAAGTCTCCAGAGAGGAACTCCTCCCTGCCACAGACCTTGAGAACCATGTCACCAGACTCACATTCCAGAGCATGGTCTACCATGATTTCTCGGAAGACCTTTATGAGACCTTCAGGTGTTATATTAAAATCCACCTTTACACTGAAGCACACGTCATTGTGATGCATGGTGACTGATATCTTTCGGCTGAGCTGTTCCTCCTGGACTTTTGGGAAGGGGGCTGAGGTGGTCCATGGCTCTGTTGCATAGGCCCTGGCATCCCGCCTTCTTAGCTCTTCCTGGCGTGGAGAAGCCAGCTTCCTGCGTGTGAAGCTGAGCTCACCGAGCCTATTTGCTGCTACTGTATCCAGGTCATGGCCAATCAGGTTGACCAGGGTACGGTGGTGGCTCTGTCTCTCCTCTGTGTCATCTGGCTGAGGCGACACCACTATGCAAGCTACCTGCCGTCCCCGGGAGTCACGTGACCATGGTACATCCAGAGTCCGGAGAACCTGGCAGTCGTCAAAGATCTCATACCAGTCCTCTCCCTTGGGGTAAAGCAGTATGAACTTTTCAGGGTCCAACAGGCTTAATGGATCGGGATGGCAGTTCAGCTCTTGAGTTTGCATGCAGATACGAAGACGTAGCTGATGTACACTGCATTGTGCTGGTAGCCTCGCCACTACTTGGACTTTCTCTTGCCTCTCCCCAGCCTGGAGGCCCTTACCTGGGCGTAACTCACAGATGAACTCCAGGCTGTTCTCAGAGCAGCTGGCTCCAGACGTATCTGTTGCAAAATCTGCATATTCCCTGATGCCTTGACCAGAGTTCGATTCAGTTGCCATTCAATCTCCTAGTCTAACAAGAAAAACAATGATCTAGAATTAAAAGCTTTTCTCGTTTTGATACTGTGCATTAACTGCACGCTCACAGACACACAATGGCCTACACATAATTCCCACCTTTCAATGAGACAGTTAATCTGAAATTGTAGATTAGAATGACATCTTACTTGATGATAGAAAGTTTTACTTTCAGATGAACTATAAAACATCTCACCTGAACAGATTTGTCCTTCCTAGTTCCTTTACCACAGCAACAATGAATGACTGACTCCGTGTGTACGTAGTTAAATCAAAATGTCCCCTTCTGTAATTCTTGGATACTTCCTCATTCCTTTTTGAGTTGCTACCCATAAGTCAAGTCAAAGAGAAATAAATCCTTGTAATGGCCTGATAAGGAGTTCCTCTATTGTGGTGCGATAAGAGTTTACTGTAAACTGATAGGTAACCTAACAGAGGAAGCATTACCAGTAAGGTCCCTGTGGATTCAAACATGCACGCATGAAAGTACAGAGACAATAACAAAGCATTTGTACATTTGTGTAAACCTGTTTAGCTTGTTGTTACTCATAGCTCAAATGCTTTCCATCCTGGCATGCAAAAGATTTTTTAGTTAGTGTATTTTCATACTTGGTCCCTTTCAGCCAATTTGTGTGAACTCAGCGCAGTTCTCTTAATTTTTTGTGCAGTGTGACCATTCCAAAGGAACTCTGACTAATCAAAAGAGCCCCCGAAGCTAACCGAAGTGAGACCACCAGTTCGGTTCCGAGTTCGGTTCGCTTGAATTCCTCGGTTCGGTTCCCTTTTTTAGGGCAATGTGAACTAGGGCAATGTGAACACAAAGCTCATCAGATTCACTTGTCATTGTTCCCGTACCCAGAGTATGAATTACGGGAGAGTTAGGTTCCTGAATTTAGACATGAGCTCCTCTAAAGGCAACAAAAGTCAAACTTTGTGGAGGTCTCTTTGAGTTGCACCCCACCCATTCTTCTTCCCTCAGAACAGCCTCAATACATCAGGGCATGGACTCTACAAGGTGACTAAAGCATTCTACAGGGATGCTGGCCCATGTTGACTCCAATGTTGACTCCAATGCAGTTTGGGTGGTGGACCACTCTTGATACACACGGGAAACTGTTGAGCGTGAGAAACCCAGCAGCGTTGCAGTTCTTGACACAAACCGGTGCGCCTGGCACCTACTACCATACCATTGCACCATTCTCCCTCTGAATGGCACACATCCACAATCCATGTCTCAATTGTCTCAAGGCTTAAAAATCCTTCTTTAATCTGTCTCTTCCCCTTCATCTACAATGATTGAAGTGGATTTAGCAAGTGACATCAAAAAGAGATAATAGCTTTCACCTGGTTAGACTATGTAATGGAAAGAGCAGGCGTTCTTAATGTTTTGTATACTCAATGTAATTCGTACTTTGCCTGCACCACACTAGACTACTGCAACACCTTTCCCCTTGCCATAACCCCTCACATTGGTGCCACAAAAGAGAGAAAATGAATATGTGCTCTTTTTGGCTGTTGATTAGTGATTGTCAAGGATGAGCAGATATTCCAAAATATATGCGGCGCTTTAGTTCAAGATTACTTGTTTGCAATATGTGATCTATAGGCTACGAGAGCTTCATACGCTGTTTATTGATTGTGGGGTTTGAATAGTGTGAGAAGACAACAGCATATTTGGTGAGAATCACAACAAAGGGTGCAACGTCAACTCTTGCTCTTCAAGGGGCAGTAGCCTACATTGGGAGTACAATTTTCAATAACAGCCTTATTTAATATGCAGTTATGATTCTTCTATTTGTTCTGAGATTGATTATTTTAAAGAGGACTACAGTATATGTGAAAACACCCTCTGTGAGCAGCGACCACACTATCACCTGATCGTACAAGGAAATGAATGAAAAGGAAAACAGACACAGTGAGAATGCCTGACAAATGGTTACATTGCAGCTGTCAATGTACATTTAGATTTCTAATGTATTCATCTTATCTTTTTTACATGTTGTCATAGTGCTCCTGACGTAATCACTTCAACTTCTAACATATCCTGATAATAGTGGTTGAGAATCCACTATTAACTTACTTTATGGCTTCAGGAGATTAATTAGAGTACCGTGGTAACAACACAATACAGCCCCTGGCTTATACACTGTATAGGCAGATGAGGCAGATCTGAAATGACCTGAGGTCTGTTCTTGTTTTGGCTCTCATTTCTCACATTGTTCTCAAATGACTATAGCATTAAATCAAGGCAAGTCTTAAGTTCATCGTCAAATGTTAGCCGAGTCTTGTTTGGCCAGCTTTATGTGAGCCAGTTTGAGACTACAGAGGCTGGCTCACAAGGCTAATGCAATGGTACTGGCTATACTGGTAATAAAAACTCTTAAAGATCGGACCCTTTAAAAAAAAAGATTTACGCCTAAAATGACATACCCAAATCTAACTGCCTGTAGCTCAGGACCTGAAGCAAGGAAATGCATATTTTTGATACCATTTGAAATGAAACACTTTGAAGTTTGTGGAAATCTGAAATTATGTAGGAAAATAAAACACATTAGATCTGGTAAAAGATAAAACAAACAAAAAAACTGCCGTTTTCTGTTTTAATTTCTTCCATCATCTTTGAAATGCAAGAGAAAGGACATACAATAAGATAGGATTCAATGTGTATTTTAGATGTTGTGTTTGTGTAAAGTTTCAGACTGAACCAGTGAAGCATCAAATCTGCCAGGAGTATGTCCAAATTTGCCAAATTGGTAAATTTATACATTTTCAAGTACATAACTATAGGGAACATACAAAAATGCTATGGTAATAAAAAAATTAAGTTTACACACTCCCAGGAATGTCATTCATGATGTATCATTAGCTTCCCTACAGAAAATACACATCTAGATGGCCGGGCAGGGTGGGTGGGTGTGGAGCCAGAGACAGCAGTGGGGTTAAACTGTAGAACCCAGTTCCTACATCTGAATATAAAAATGTATTTTATCTCTGGGACCCTCAGGATGACAAATCAGAGCAAGATTACTGAATATAAGTACATTATTTACCTTCAGAGGTGAATGTATCAAACCAGTTGCCGTGATAAGTGTTTTATCTATCCTCATAAACGTAATTTATGTTTACTGTGGATGTATGTTTACTGTGTTATATCTAGTCTGAGACTAGGCTGAACACACATACGACACGCACACACACACACTCAGATTTTGATGCCAGCAGGGTCTTCCCACCAATTTAGTGCCTTTTGAGAAGTATAACTTGGTAAAACATATATATTTCAAAAGGAATCGTTTCAACCCTCTGGTTGCTGGCTCACTCCCACCATATTTTTTCCCTTTGGCCCTGACATTCAAACTGCACTTCTCTAGACCCGAGGTTATCACATCCCGCCAGTTGATCCAGCTGGAATGACTGTTTTAGAATTTGGGCAGAGTTGTTGGTGGAGCAGTGTCCATGTTTATGCGATAACGGGCATGTAACACTAGGGGGTCCAAGAGAGTTTCAATGGCTCTGCAGAAGAGAGGACATTTGTAAAATAGCAGGTCAAATTATTCATAAATTCTACGAGGCAACAGGGTAGTGATTGCAATGAGAACCACTACAACCCATTTATAAATAGACAATGATCAATTATCATGCAATATCCACTGACACTCTCTTCTGCATGAAAATAGCAAGGAAGGTCAGTTAAGAACACATTCTTATTTACAATGACGGCCGAGGAACAGTGAGTTAACTGCCTTGTTCAGGGGAAGAACGACATAATCTTCACCTTTTCAGCTTGGGTATTCGATCTAGCAATCTTTCAGTTTTTGGCCCAAAGCTCTAACCACGAGCATACCTGCGGCCCCACAATACATCTTGCAAATTAGGGTTCTGGCCACCCGTGGGACAAATCCGGCCCACCAGCAATATTATTTAGCCCCCCAAATTAATTATTTTCTTCATACAAAAAAAAACGTTTAAAAATAAATATCAGAACCGAGATGCAAAAACTCCCAAATGTGATTTCCCAATAAGGAAGTTACACTACCTACATAATGCAAAAGTTACATTTTAACTTAACCCTTGGTGCTTTGCTGAAAACAATTTTACGGCCATTGTGGTATGGGTCAGATTGACTCGCAGTTTTTAACACACTCAAGACAGTAAAGGAGGAAGTAAAAACATCCCAAACTTTATTTAGAAAGAAGAAATACAAGAACATTTGATTTCAAAAACTCTATATTTAAGAACTATTTGTTAAACATATTTCCTTTCTCACAAACAAGCCTTTTCTGTTTGGAGCTCTGAGTGTTTGTGTCAGAGACCTGCTGCTCTCGCACAGAGAAGGAGAAGCTTGGGAAAGCACCTTTTCACACAAACATAATTATAAAAGTGCAACCAGAACCAGTCAAAACAAAATATATCAGACACTTGTTAATTTTGGACCTGTGCAAATATCTAGACACATGAAAGCCTCCGGGTCAAAATGACCCACAACACATTTGTATACAAAAACGACACACATCCCACAACACATCAGTGTCCACATTTTGAATTTAGGTTCATGACCCTAAATGAGGAAAAGTAATTTCATTGAATGGAGAAAAAGAGGCTAACTAGTAATTTAGACAAGTCAAAGGTGGAAATGCGTCAAATTGAACCGCAACATAAAGAGTTAATTCACGAGGAGAGAGAATGCAGGAGACTATTAAAGCATGCAACCGTAGAGCAATCCATAGGAGGTGAACAGAGCCTGGTGCTGAAAATAGAGCTAACTTGCTATGCAAGTGTTGCACAGCAACAGATGGAGAAATCCTACATCAGTCGAGTAATTCATTTCAACAATAATCTTGACTTTACAAAATAACAAGAGGGCTTAATTGGAGTAAAATAACTTAACAGGCTATTAGGCGTAACAGCATCTTTCACAATACATTTAAAAAATATATATTTTTATTTTTATTAGGCTTATTTACAATTGCAACTGGCCAGAAACACAGCATCCTACATAAAACAATCAATTAAAGAAGAAAGCAGATGTCTGTATCAAGGCACAAGAGGAGACCCAGATGCACACACAGGAGGCAGATGGTGGGAGTCTTAGAATGTTTATTTGTCAAAAGGGGTAAGCAAGAGAAAAGTCAAGGACAGGAAAAAGGTCAAAACCAGATCAGAATCCAATTGGTAACAAAGGGCAGGCAGGATGATCAGGCAGGCAGGCAGGCAGGAAAGTAGTCCAGAGTCAGGTGGGGGTCAGAACCAGGCGAACTATAAAAAGAGCATAGCAAAGGCGTATGTGGAAAACCACACTGTTAACATACAAGACAAACTGACACAGAGAGCCAGGGAACACCGGGTTAAATACACTGGGGGGAAAAAGTGACACCTGGAGGAGGTGGAGACAATCACAGGAACAGGTGAAACAGATCAGGGCGTGACATGTGTATCGGGATAGCTTGTTCCTGTAACGACAGAACAAACAGAAAATACTGTCACTTTGATGCCTAAATATCTCTGGATAAGCATTCATAATGTTAGTATTTACTCATTACAGTCATATAGGCCACTAAGTTAGTTTCATTTCCCCTTGGACACGATCTTGTGGATGTCGCGTGAGATGGATGTGATTTTGATACATAGGCAGTCCTCGATTGATTTATGAGAAAGCAAGTTCCTGTCGTTAATCTATACTGCGTTCAAATAGGAAAATTAGGACTCGCAGGCGTAAATCGATCCAAACATCGTTAGCAAATAAAATGCACGTCTGTTTGTGCTGTATTCCTCTGAGCATACCACCCAAAACGCTAACAAAGACACTGCACTCTTGAGTGCACCCCTGAGATGGCTCGATGTCTGGAATTCAATTAGCTCATTTTGAATTGCGGCCTCATTCAGCGAGGGTATCGTTTTCTTAGCACCGGAGGATAATTATCCACCTGGGCAGACTTTGAGAGCATCACGTACAAACGCAATTATATCCTTGGGCATGCTGTAGTCATCAAATCTGGTGGAGAAGTTGTCTGGACCCTCTGCCTGGCGTTCTTCATTGTGCTTAAGTGCAATAGCCTAACAAATGAAAATCAAACAACTCAAGCTTCCTAGTAAAGGCCTCAAGCTTTTCCCTCTTCCTTATAACTGCAGATTTAACCCGTTTAAGTGACAGAAATGGTCAGCCAAAAAAGCCATGTGTGTAGCTTGCAGTTAACGCTTCTGTCTTGGAGCGGGAGGCCACTTTTAAAGTTCCATGTTTAGATTCATAATGACGTCTGATATTTAATTATTCGCAAACGGCGTCATTTTCATTGTAAATAAGACACTGGCTTGGCATTGGGAAAATACGGTAAGATGACTGTACCTCTGTACATCCTTCCCTGAAACTTTGATTTTCATTATCCACCTTTCTTTTGATACTTTTTGAGAGCACATTTTCCCCTGCTATCAATCTAATTGTTCTGAACGAATGTTGACGTTAAAAATAATGGTGTAGCATACAGTAGCCTACGTATACCTGTTTTCCCCACCAATCAATGCACAGAGAAATAGACAAAGATAATAATTGAATAGAGACATGGAGATTTTATGACCGTATTCAGATCGAAATTATTATATTATTGTCACTGAGTTTATTTATATGTACTAATCCGATGTGTTTAACATTTTGTTTCATTTGTAGTATAGGCCAATTCATTGTGCTAATTACTAATTATGTTCTGGCCCGCCGACTATTAGCTCAGAAACAATTTGGACCGAGGCCAAACCTAGTTGATGAACCCTGCAGTAGATTATTATGTTTGAAAATGTGGCAGGATAATCAGTTGATGAATAAACCCTGACAACAATCATTTATACTACAGATTGTGTATTAATCAGAAGTGCATAAAACAATATGGGTTCATTATGTGGTCTTTCAATGAAACTGAAATAGAATATAAATATATAAAATCTATTCCCAATCATGCCAACAGATTCGTTTAAAAACATGTTAAATTTTATTCAAAGAAAAAACGGAAATTGGATGTTGAATTTGAATAATCCAGATGTGATCATCTGAAAATCACCTGACCTTGTGTAATTTGAGCAAAAATAACTATAAACAGCAAGTGAGTATGTATCAAGGCTGATGGAACATGTAATGAAAGTTTCGATCCATTTATATCCAGGAAATCCCACAAAGAGAAATCAATAAATGAAATCCCTGGACTAGAAGGCAGCTGCTCCTGTAATAAAATGAAAACAATCATACTCTCAGAACATCAAATAAAATATACAACAAAACGGTCATCTAGGACTTTAAACATGTACCCACATCACTGTTATTGTCTCATCCTCACTGCTTAGGTAACATAATCTGGGGACACGGGGACAACATCTTTCTTTCATTTTCTGCCTGAGTACAGTGAAAACATTTTCAAATGCAAGACTGAGAGCAAGTGGTGGGAAAAGTACTCAATTGTCATACTTGAGTAAAAGTAAAGATACTTTAATAGAAAGTACCCAGTAAAATACTATTAGAGTTCAAGTCTAAAAGTACCTGATTTTACATGTACTTGAGTTCAGTGGTGGAAAAAGTACTCAACTTTCAACAACAAAAAAGTAAATGCTCTACGTCAAATTCCTTATTTAAGCAAAGCAGACGGAATGATTATTTTGTTTCTTTAATTTAGGGACAGCCAGTGGCACATTCCACTCAGACATCATTTACAAAGTCAGTCATTAGAGGCTGCTGAGGGGAGTACTGCTCATAATATTGTCTGGAACGAAGCACATGGAATGGCACCAAAAACATGGAAACCATGTGTTTGATGTATTTGATACAATTGCACTTATTCTGCTCCAGCCATTACCACAAGCCCGTCCTCCCCAAAGAAGGTGCTGCCAACCTCCTGTGAAGTCAGTATTTGTGTTTAGTGAGTCCGCCAGATCAAGGGCAGTAGGGATGACAACGCATTATTTTGATAGGTGCATGAATTGGACCATATTCCTGTCCTGCCTGAGCAATCGAAAGGTAAATTTTGGTTGTCAGGGAAATGTATGGGAGTAAAAGGTACATATTTTATTTAGGAATGTAGTGGACTAAAAGTAGTCAAAAATAGAAATAGTAAAGTACAGATACAACAATTGATTTGACTTAAGTAGGATTTAATTTTGATTTAGTTACCTTACTTTACTTACCTTACTTACCTTATACCACACTATTGATAGCCACTCATGATGAGATATTGAAAGAGCATACAGCAAAAGAATGATAACCTTGTCAATGAAATAAATGATTAAAATACAATATCAAGTGCCTCAGTTTACACTACACAAACAATACACCAATAACAGTCAGTATAATATTATAAAACTGGTCATTTTGGTCCCTACTGTACTCTGTCCTTACTATGTATCCTTGATAACCATTGTACATTTCCTTCCCAGGTTTTTATCTCTCCTCCCAACTTCAATGCTCCTCATCGTACCTCTCCTCAGTTGCCATATCTGGGAGACACAAGTCCTGTCCATGTCTAGCTCAGGGTGTTCACCCTTCCACCAGAAGAGTCTGGGCAATGCCTGACGCACCTCCCAGTTGCGGAGGCCATAGATGAGGGGGTTGATGCAGGGAGGCACCAGGATGAGAGCCAGGAGGGTAATGTGCAGGGTGCCGGCCGACAGCGAGGTCCCAGCCCCAGAGAGAGTCGTCAGGGGAGCCATCATGGCCCCTGTGCCCTCCAGCTCCCACAGAGCATCTGAGGTGATCTTGAGGAACATAGGGAGCAGCTGCAAGAACAGCATCCCACAGTAGAAAAGCACAGTGTTGCGCGCCCGCGTGTTCACCGTGTTGAAGGGCACTACAGCGTTGCGGGCGTCCTGGTACATCCGCACATAGGCAAAGAAGTAGCTGAGGAGGCAGAGCAGGGTGATGATGAAGCCCACCAGCTTGCGGGTGATAGCCGCTGCCCTGGGGAAACCCATGTGGCGTTCCACTGTGTCAGGCTCACATATGAGTCCAGAGGTTGCTGTGCCATATCCCCCCTCCCCCAGGTGTAGTAGGGTGATGTTAATGCAGCCAACGCTGATGGACAAGACCCAGGTGAGGCTGATAGTGAGGCGAAGGCGCAGTGGGGTGAGGATGGACAGGTAGTGGATGGCATGGCACACATACAGGTATCGCTCAATGGCCATGCAGGTGATAGTGATGAGTGTGCAGAAGATACAGGTGCTGCCTGTGAAATATTGGATTAGGCACCAGGTGTCGAAGTTCATTGTCCTTCTCTGCCATAAGCAGCGAGTCACAAACGGGCCCAAATTGATGGTTTGCACAATGTCACTCAGAATCAGGTTCTTCAACAGGGCATAGCGTGGCTCCCAAGACAGGTCCTCTGAGCGTCCAAGTCCCAACAAAGTGAATCCGTTAAGAGCCAAAGAGAGGATGGTGAGCATCAAGAACACACAAATCAGCACATTTACTTCAGTATCAGATGGCATCATGGACAAAAAGAGGCATCCACCGAGGTCGAAGATGTGATTGTCATCCGTCCCGTTCTCGAAAGGTTGCGCAATGCATGGACCAGTACGGTTGAACACCTGACTGGAATTCATGATTTAGGAACTCATGTGCCATGGCCTAGCTGAGCGCATTGTTTTATTCTCTCTCTCTCTCTTGCGCGCTGGAGAAGGATGCTAAGGCTGTGCGTTACACAAAATCTACCTGTAGAATCAGTGGTCGCAGACTTTCATGTTATCTGTTGCTAATTTAGCTACAGTCCCTCGTAGGCTACATGTTTAAATGTATATTTTATTTAGTATACTTTTATTACTCATTAGGTTTCTTTTTGTCTTATTTATTTATTGCACTATTAGGCTATAAGCTACAGTTACACCTTCTACTCAAATTGTAAAGACATTATATCGATGGCTCCATAATCAATTGATCTTTGTGGGTTTGATAATACATTATAACAACAGCATCATCATCACCATCCTTGTAATTATCATTGTCATTATCTACTAGCCTTCTATATACAAATGGATTTGCTTGATTTAACAATGGCTTAAGTAATTGTATTGAATATATTCTTGTTTGGTTATAAATAGTGCATTTTCTATCTTAAAAAAGCTGTATCTCATCTGTGGCAGCTGTGTGCATATAATTACTTACTTATTACTATGTAATTCGAAATGATGTGTCGGAGTTTGTGTGTAACTCGTTTTCAAAACTATTTATTTGATAATGAAAATCATTATCAAAGGTTTAGCTTATTTGTAGGCCTAGTTCAAATCTATACTCTCAGAAATCCTACACATCAATTGGGTCAATGCACCAAAAGAGTGCATTTTGGGTAGTCTAATTTGCTAACAAAACAAAAATTGTGTTGACCATATCAGGGTTGATGATTTAATCTTAAATAACCCTAAATTCCCTTGCAAGTTTAAATTTCTAGCCTATGTATGGGTAACACAGTTGACTTGTTATGCTCGATTCACAGTTTTCCACCACAAAACGCCCAAAAAGAGTAGAACCAGCTCACCTGCTTTTACTCTATGATTTGACTATTAGATGTTTCTTTTGAATATTTTTTTTTAAAAGAGTAGTAATATTAAAACGAGTGTTCAGTTCACATAATAAGTTTGACCTTAAAATGAGGGATAAATGTAAATGAATCACCAATCACATCATTTTTTATATTTTTTATTGAACCTTTATTTAACCAGGTAGGCTAGTTGAGAACACCTTTATTTAACCAGGTAGGCTAGTTGAGAACACCTTTATTTAACCAGGTAGGCTAGTTGAGAACACCTTTATTTAACCAGGTAGGCTAGTTGAGAACAAGTTCTCATTTACAACTGCGACCTGGCCAAGATAAAGCAAAGCAGTTCGACACATACAACAACACAGAGTTACACATGGAGTAAACAAACATACAGTCAATAATACAGTAGAAAAACAAGTCTATATACAGTGTGTGTAAATGAGGTAGGGTAAGGGAGGTAAGGCAAAAAATAGGCCATGGTGGCGAAGTAAATACAATATAGCAATTAAACACTGGAATGGTAGATGTGCAGTAGGTGAATGTGCAAAGTAGAAATACTGGGGTGCAAAGGAGCATGATAAATAAATAAATACAGTAGGGGATGAGTTAGTTGTTTGGGCTATTTACAGATGGGTTATGTACAGGTGAAGTGATCTGTGAGCTGCTCTGACAGCTGGTGCTTAAAGCTAGTGAGGGAGATAAGTGTCTCCAGTTTCAGTGATTTTTGTAGTTCGTTCCAGTCATTGGCAGCAGAGAACTGGAAGGAGAGGCGGCCAAAGGAGGAATTGGCTTTGGGGGTGACCAGTGAGATCTACGTGCTACGGGTGGGTGCTGCTATGGTGACCAGCGAGCTGAGATAAGGCGGGGCTTTACCTAGCCAAGACTTATAGATGACCTGGAGCCAGTGGGTCTGGCAACGAGTATGAAGCGAGGGCCAGCCAACTAGAGCGTACAGGTCGCAGTAGTGGGTAGTATATGGGGCTTTGGTGACAAAACGGATGGCACTGTGATCCAATTTGTTGAGTAGAGTGTTGGAGGCTATTTTGTAAATGACATCGCCGAAATCGAGGATCGGTAGGATGGTCAGTTTTACGAGGGTATGTTTGGCAGCATGAATGAAGGATGCTTTGTTGCAAAATAGGAAGCCAATTCAAGATTTAATTTTGGATTAGAGATGTTTGATGTGAGTCTGGAAGGAGAGTTTACAGTCTAACCAGACACCTAGGTATTTGTAGTTGTCCACATATTCTAAGTCAGAACCGTCCAGAGTAGTGATGCTGGACGGGCAGGCAGGTGCGGGCAGCAATTGGTTGAAGAACATGCATTTAGTTTTACTTGTATTTAAGAGCAATTGGAGGCCACGTAATGAGAATTGTATGGCATTGAAGCTCGTCTGGAGGGTAGTTAACACAGTGTCCAAAGAGTAATAAACTAGCAAAGTTGTGGGGCTTGCTATAGCTCTGTAAAAAAAATTTTTGTGGTAGTGGAAGAAGTTTAAAAAGTTGCACTTTAAATAAATGATTAGTGAGACTATTTCAATTGCTTATCCCTTGTAAGTGTGGTCTTTCGTTGTGGTCAGTCATTGTTTGGTTCAGTGGTTGTGTTGTAAATAGTTTTGTGGTTGTGGTCAGTAGTTGTGTGCACTCCAATTAGTATAACATGTTACAAATCTTATGGTATTAATTTGTGGATGTCCATCATACATTTCATGTGATGTTACAAATTAGAATTCATATGACATTTTTTATGAATTTTCAAATGTTATGTTATGAATTTGCTAAACGTATTTTATGTTACAAATTCCAATCTGTTGTGGCTAATGTTAGCTAGTTAAGGTTATTAGTTAGGTTAAATGGTTAAGGTTAGGGAAGGGTTAGCTAACATGCTAAGTAGCTGCAAAGTAGCTAAAAGCAGTAAGTAGTTGATAAGTTGCTCATTATCTAAAATGCCTAAGTCTGTGATGAGATTTGAACACACGCTCGACATCCGCATAACCCATCCACCCTGACCCACCACCCCCTTTCATTTTTGCCTTAAGTAACCTTATGTCTTATGTAACTATACCAGACGTAACATATCATACTAATTTCAGTGTCTCAGATATACATTTACTATGTTATGTCGAGTCTACGAGAGCAGGCTGCCTACCAAGGCCCAATTGCTTCTGCCAAATTTAAGGCCCGGCCTGAAACCCAAAATCAGAAATAACTTCCTCCACTAATAAATCCATTAGCTGCTCCTCTCTGTCTCTATTTCTCCCTGCATGCAAGCAGTCCACTCTGCATACACTCTGCTCATGGTGGCTCACAGTGTGTAGGTTTCCGTAA